>NC_133430.1:6168111-6306087 GCF_011762505.2 Arvicanthis niloticus | reverse complement strand
TGTGAGCGTGTGTGTGTGAATGTGTGTGTATGAGTATGTGAATGTGAGTGTGAGTGTAGGTGAGTGTGTGTGTGAATGTAAGCATGTGTGAACATGTGTGAGTGTGTGTGTGAGTGTGGGGGGGTGAGTGTGAATACATGTGTGAATGAGTGTGCGAGTATGTGAGTGCAAGTGTGTGAGTGTGTGAGTGTGGGTGGGTGTGTAAATTCGGGAGTGAACAAGTTAGCAATACAGGAAAGCACATAATGAGTCCAAGGTTTCTGTAGAATGCAGGGGTGGATATGCTATAAAATTCTAACCCTGGCCATAAAAAGAAATCTGAAAATCAAGAGGAAGAGGAAAAGTGACCTTGTCGCCAGAAGTGCCAATCTGGGGCAGAGAATACTCAGTGACATTTTGAGGGGTCTCGAGTGTTTCGTGGCTGGCGGCTCCAAGGTACATACGAATGAAAACTCACCATGCTATAAAACAAGACTTGGTTACACATCAGCTAAACACATACATCGTTTTATTAGACCCCGTGTTCCATAAAAGCTGCTGACATAATAAATGCTGACGTGTCTCAGCTATGGGCCATCGGCCAGGCGTGGGTAACAAAGGCCGAGCTGTGTGTGCTGCTGAGGAGACACAAGCGTAGGTGCCTGTGAGTCTCTGCTAACACCTTCACGATGCCCTGTTTAATGTGTTGCTCCCTCCCTGACACTGACTCTGGACTGCAGCACCAGGACTCACACATGGGCTGTACATGGTCTCTTCACAAGACACAGTAGGGCCTTTTGGAGCCTACACCTGCGGCCACTTTAATGGTAAGATCACCAATAAGAAGCCCAAATGCAAGGTCGTGCCCTAAGGAGATGGGGGAAACTTCTACCTGTCCATCGGTGAGCCCGACTTTCTCAATGAGTACGTGCCTGCGGCCGGTTGCAAATGTACATCCAGTATTGATCTTAGGGCTGCAGATAAAATTCAGTGAGTAGGCATATTCACGAACACAGAATCTGCAGATCTGAGATAATACTCTGATGTGTTGTGCAATATCCAAACCGACAGGATAGAGCCCTCATCTGACCTAAGTCCTTGGCCAACCAACCTGCCCACTGTCCCTTTTCAAAGCAGATGCTTGGTTCTTGCTCCAACCTGACCCCTCCTTGGGTCAGGGATGGGTCCTCTCCAGTATCTATTTCCTGCAGGCCAGTGAGCACTTAGGGACTCTCAGAGGGGATGCAAAGGGATGCTGTGAGGGGCACAGAGGCCTTCGAGGGCTGCACAGTACAGCTCGTAGTCGGGTGTGGCTAGAACCAGTGAAGGCCTTCTCACTAACACCAAGATAACTGGACTGCTCTTGTCTTTGTCAGACCCCTGTTCAAGGCCGGTGGGTAGATGTGTGTGTGGTTCTGCTTTTACTTCTATAACACCATCAGAAGGAGTCTCAGGGAACCCAGGAGGAAGAGAAAAGAAACAGTTCCCAAGGGCAAAAGAAAAAAGGCAACCAAGGTGACAGAGAAAATGAAACCAAGTCCGCTGCTTCTTGGGGTCCTCTGCCTGCTGTACCTGCTGTTTGTCTGGGCTTTGTACACCAGGCCAACCGTTCCACCCGGCTGGAAGACTTCTCTTTGGAAACACCCACGCCTGATTGCTTTGTTCCCAGTGAAGCTCAAGCTGGCAGTCCTGAGGTCTGCTCCGCCCTTGCTCTGATCACAGCCTGGCTTCTGATGAGGCAGTAGGAGCTCTCCTCAGGTGGTGGCCCCAACATGTCCGCATGGGGCTCACTCCAGTGTGAGCAGGTGCGTGGGCCTCTGCCTGAGTGTGCAATCAGCACACGACATGGGTGGCTGGTGCAGACCTGCGTGTCTGTAGGCATCTAGTGTTGAGCTGTGAGGAGCCATGTGTGCACTTCCAGCTGCGAGGACAGACTCACACTCCAGGATGTGCCGCCCATAGCTATGGTTACTAGAAAGGAATGCCTAAAGGAGTAGGGCCCAGTGTGCTGGGTATGGCCAGAGAAAGCACATGTCTGAGGCCACTTTGGTAATGCACCAGAAGATGCCAGTGGAGAGGAGACACACACACACAGAGAGAGAGAAACACACAGAGAGAAACACACAGAGAGAAAGAGAGAGAGGCAGACAGAGACAGACACAGAGACAGATACAGAGAGACACAGAGAGAGAGAGAGGCGGAGACAGACACAGAGACATAGAGAGATACACACAGAGACAGAGACACACACAGAGAAAGAGACAGAGAGACAGACAAAGACACAGAGAAAGTCAGAGAGGGACACACACAGAGGAAGAGACAGACACAGAGATATAGAGAGACAGAGACACACAGAGAGACAGAGAGAGAGAGACAGAGAAAGAGACAGAGGCAGGACAGAGACACAGAGACATAGAGAAACAGAGACACAGAGACAGAGAGGAGAGAGAATATGGTGTCACAAGCCTGTAACCCTATTACTTTCCAAGGGCTGGGACAGGAGAATCAATATTTCTAAGCTATGTAATACAACAACTCACAAAACAAGCAAAAAAGGAAATTGGAAGGGCCTGAGAACAGCAGCACCCCGGCAGGCGACATTCCTGGAGCAGAAATGTCACTGCTGTGACCACAGAGAGCCCAAACTGAGGTTCAAGGGAAAACCCTGCTCCTTCATCCAGCATACAGAGACACAAACTGTCAGATCTCTGACCCCTGACCCCAGCTACCAACTAGCTACTCTGCCCGCTTCACCCTGCTCTGTCCTCTCATGGCCTGGCCTGACCCTGAGGTATAGTTCCAACCGGCCCCTACCTCCCTCAGGGCCACTGCGGAAGCTCCTGGAAAGATGACACAGTCTCCTTACTGCAGTCTCATGGAGGGGCTCGGGGATGAGGGACGGTGGTCAGACTGAGGCCAGCAGTCCTCCAGGTCAGGGCTGTAGTCACATTCCTCCTTTCGGGTAAATAAACACACCCTCTGACCAAAGGCTGCCCAGGACAGAGGTGAGTTAACCTTGCTGACCCCTTCCCGGAAGGTGCCAGACCTAGGTGATGTGGTGACCAGAATTACAGCTCAGACAGAAGGTCTCCGTGCTGAGGGTTAGTGGGACTGCAAGGACTGTGCATTCTAAGAACAGCCGAGTCCTACTACAGGAACAGCCAAGACTTACATCCCAGCTGAGCAGTATCCAGGAGCCAGTCAGCACCTGCCTCGGCGGTACACACCCAGCACTCGGGCCATCCCAGCAATGGCTAGCTATCAAAGGTTGCTTTTGCCCCTGGGCTTGAGATGATGGGGCCAAGCAGGGGGCACAAATACTGAGATGGACATGTACAGGCAGCCAAGGGTGGGCTTTAATCTCGTGGCAGGGGAGCACATAAACACCCCCAAGCATGACATCGTGTCCAGGATAGAAATGGCTACAGGAGATCCAGAGCCCTTCCCTTTGCCTATCGGCTACATGCCCTCCACTCAGCTTGGGAGGTTCAAGGCACAAGGATGTAGATACCCTTTATTCGTGTTCATAAACTTTTTAGAGCTACTACTTCAAGCTGGAGAAACTGCTCCGTGGGTGCATAGCCCAGGCTCAGGCCGGGGAGAGCACTTCGGCAGGTCCTCAGGACAGAGCTAGAAACGGGAAAGAGCTATCTCCCGTGAGGGAAGGATGAAGGTAGAGACATCGGAGGACTCCAGATCAGCAGGAAAGAGCCGGGCTCCCGTGTGGGAGGCAGAGTGGGACCAGAGGTAGCGAAGAACCTGACTAACTCGTGAGTCCACCTGATGGCCAGCGTAGGGGACAGACAAGGGACGTGCTAGGGAGCCTGGGTGGGGACTGACAGTGAAGTCAGAGCCAAAAGGGACGAGCCCTGAAATGTCCCACTCCTTTCCATCTCTCCACCCCTGCAGAGAAGCCAGACCCGGGTGGGCAGGGCCTTCTTGGAGACCCCACCCCGCCCCGCCCCGGGCAGCACCGCCCCCCACGTGGCCGCCGCCGGGTGGGGCCGCACCTCCCCTTCCTCCCTCCAGCCCCGCCCGGCCCGCGAGCGCGGTTAGACTGTGCGGAAAGCAGCCGCGAGGCCGCCGCCTGCAGCCCCAGACGCTCCGGCGCCGGGACACAGCACCCTCCGTACCACCTCTCGGCTGTGCCCCCACCCGGTAAGTCCGTGGCTTCGGGCTAGCCTGGAACCCAGAGGGAAACCGAGTCTGGGGGCAGTGAGGGAAATGGTTGGGGTTGAGGAGCGGACTGCCGCGTGTGCACCAAGGTGTCCAAGAGCCTGGTCCCGCGCTCTTGGCCCTCGACTACGGGCTGACACGGAGATGCTGCCCACTGCTCGCAGGGTGTTTGCCCGGGGTCGGACTGGAGGAGTTCCCCTACCTTGCGGCTACCACATCCTGACCATGAATCAGCCACAGTTGAGAAAATAAACTTCAACTGGAGGTCCGCCTCCCGGGTAGCACAGTGCGAGCTTACGGCCCCGCCCTGACAGCTAGCTTCTAAAGATGCCCGCGGTGGGCTAGGGCAGGCCCTTGCACACCACTGGCAGATCTGAGGGAGTGACACAGCTCTGTTTCTTGTGGCAACCTCTGTCAACCCCCCATCCTGGGCAAGGACGCTGGGAATGAAGGCGATCTTCGTAGGAAAGCTGAGCGGCCCCCAACTATGCTTTGGTGGACTCCCTAGAGGACCATGGGATGGAAAGGGGTCAATGGGCCTGTGTGTCCAGGCTTCTAACCACTCGGGGCTCCATGGCACACGGTGACAGGTTGGACACATCAGGAGTCAGTGGCAAAAATGACCTGATCCTGCCTTGGTCTCCAGGTCAGTGCACCCACTAAAGCTTGCATGCCCAGGTTGAAGCTAGAGTTAGGAAGTCCCTCCTTACCGGTAGTCCTGTGACATATGCCTTCTCTGGGACTCAGTTTCTTCACCTAAACCTGAAGGGTGAGGAGAGTGGCTCAGACTGGATCCCTTCAGGGTGTCACCCAGGGCAGAGAGCATTTGGGAAGCAGACCCTGTAGCAGCCCTCTATAGAAAAAAAAACAAAAAACAAAAAAAAAAAAAACAAAAAACAAAAAAACAACGGGTCTTTGTTCTAAGGCTGGAGACTGAGGCTTCCCCTGCCCCATCCCATTGACTCCGGAGCAAGTGTTCAAGTTGACCTAGCTGGGTCCCCCTAGGGTCAGGTAGGATTTGGCCCTGCCTGGCTCTGCCTTCCTACCCTTTCCCTGCACTCTCCAAGCTCCTGTCCGCTACCAGGCAGGGCTACCCTCCACTCACATACCCAAGCAGGCTGTTAGCAAGGGTTCTGCTCCTGAGCAGTGAGGGGTTAACCTTCAGGTGAGGCCCCTCACTTTGTGGGGGTGCTGATGGCTGTCGAGCTAATTGCACACATCTCCTTGTGCTGGGACCTGAAAGCACCTACCTTAAATAGACTCTGTTCACCTTCTATCAAAGTGCACTTGTTACAGGGGAAAAGTTTTCAGGCTCCTGAGAGCTGTTGGGGGAGGCAGGAGAATTGCCGGATGGTGGGTGAAGGTGCCACCTGTGGGTGCAGGCAGGCTGCTGCTGGGCCATTCTGGGCAGGGATGGTGGCGTTCTCTAGAGTAGGCTGAATCTTTGGGCTCTATGAGGGTGCTAGTGTGTTGGTTCCCGAGGTCTGAAGGATGGGGTCTGATATTATACTACCTGACTCTACCTCTGTCTTACACACAGGCAGGTGTCTAATAGGTGCACAGTTCCCTGGCCAGTGAACATTGTGGTTGGAGAGGGTATGTCTTTGGAGTCAGTCTCTATGGGGCTACCCCTGGGACCATAAGAGAAACAGGCCTAGGGACATCTGATGTGGATAGGGAGGATGGACCCCTCCCCCCCCAATCACTAGAGGTGTGAGAATGGGGCCCTAGTATGTGGCCTTCACCCTGGTAGCTTGACCTAAATGAGGAAGGTCTTGTGAGAACCTTCAGACAGCCTGGGCATTGAACCAAAGTAGGATCTGTTCACAGCTACCCCTGCCCAGCAACCAGCACATGTCAACTCCAGCTGTATAGGAACTAGGTAGGGGAACATGCCGGCTAGGCCTATGTTCCCTGTGCCCTGTCCTAAAGTGATTACATAAGGAACAGGACAGGAGCTAATTAGTGCCAGTCCTGTGCTGGGGCTTACCTCCGTCATCCCTCAAGCACTGTCCCCAATCCCTACTCTTCTCACCTCCCACAGTCTGCGAGCAGGTCTGCCTGCTAACAGTAGTCAAGCCAAGGGCTGCTGGGACCCATCTGGCCCTTTGGCTCTCACTCTGGAGAGTATGTGAGCTGCTGTCTGTTCTGACAAGAGGCACTTATAAAGCCTGTGCTATAAGCATCAGTTCCTGTCCCCACATCACCCCCAGGAGGTCATACCCAGTGATATGCCACACAAAGCCCTCTTACCCCCGTACCCCCTATTATAGAGGTGTGAGGATGAGGCCCTGATATGTGGCCTTCACCCTGGTAGCCTGACCTAAGTGAGCAAGTGCTCACCACAGGACAAGGTCTCAGGACGGAACACTGCAGCTCAGAGAGTCGAAGGCCTTGTCCTGGTCAGGTAGCCTCTGCTGAGTCTCTAAATGGGGGCTGTGAAAAGCAAGCTCACCCTCCAGTCTCACTCTCCTCCAATGACTATAATAGGACCTGCTGCCTAGACACCTAGTGCCTGGGTTCATCAGGCATTGGTAGGTGGGGTTGGGTGTGGCTGAGGGGGGTGTCATAGTTAGGGTTTCTATTGCTGTGATAAAACATCATGACCCAAACTAACAAAAACAAAAGACAACCTGAGGAAGAAAAGGTTTACTTCATCTGACAGCTCCCGGGCCACATATCAGGGCCTCATCATCACACCTCTATAATAGGGGGTATGGGGGTAAGAGGGCTTTGTGTGGCATATCACTGGGTACGACCTCCTGGGGGTGATGTGGGGACAGGAACTGATGCCTCCATCACTGAGAGAAGACAGGGCAGGAACTCAAGGCAGGAACTGAAGCAGAAGCCAGGAGGATGACTATGTATTGACTTGCTTCTCATGGCTTGTTCACCCTGCTCTCTTATGGTACCCAAGACCACCTGCCCAGGGGAAGCACCACCTTCTGTGGGCCAAGCCTACCCACATCCATCACTAATCATGAAAATGCACTGTAGACTTTCCCAGAGGCAATCTGATGGAGGCATTTTCCCAGAGGCAATCTGATGGAGGCATTTTCCCAGAGGCAATCTGATGGAGGCATTTTCCCAGAGGCAATCTGATGGAGGCATTTTCCCAGAGGCAGTCTGATGGAGGCATTTTCTCAGCTGAGGATCCTCTTCCTGGATGACTATAGCGCTTGTGTCAAGTTGACTAAAGAGTAAGCAAGACAGAGGGTGTGCACTGAAGGCCAGGACCCTTCACCACTGTTTGAGGACAGGATGGCCAAGGCTGCTTCCCCGTCCCACCCTCACGATGGCTTTCCTTTCTGTAGCAGGCAGTCAGGACAGAATGGGGATGGAAGAGTCCAGAGAGGAGGCTAGGTAGCCTCTACAAGTCTCTGCTCCTGGCTAATTCCTGTGTCATGTGGACTCCTGGGAGGGCAAACAGGCTTGAGGAGGGCAGCCTGATCCCCAGCAGAGGCCTTGGCAAAGTCATAGTACCTGGGCAGCAGCCCCTGCCTGGGCTGTCATAGCATTCCACATGTTTGCAGAGCTGAACTTGCTCAGAGCATCCCAGATCCACATGGGTCCTGCGTTTCCATGGGCTCTGCCTCACCAGCAGCATGTGTGGCCTGTACTGACAGACAGAGTTCCTGCTGACTGGAGCCTGGGTGTGAGGTTCTTAGTGGATGGGAGGCCAGGGAAACTCCCATGAAGGAGTGACGCCAACATTAAAGCCAAGTACTGAAGCCAACCCAAGGCCTAGTGTGTCAGGAGGATCATACATTCTTGCTTAGACAGTAGGAGGCAGAGGCTACCCAGGACCCACCACCTCCAACCAGCACCATCTCCCAGTCCCAAGCATGTTCCTCCCCCGGCACTGACAGGAAGTTGGCCCTTGCTAGTGGTAGGTGTGGCCTGAAAGCCACCTGGGCGCCTCCAAGCTTTGTAAGGCAGACTGACATCTCTGTGGCTCAGTCTCCCTGCCAGCCTGGTCCAGGGCTCCAGATGCCCTGGGCTGAGGTTTCCCTGTGTCCTTGCTTCTGCTCCAGACACAGCTCTACTGCCTCCTGCATCCACAGGGAGGTAGACAGCCACTCCCACCTGGCCTAGGCTGGGAGAAGGGTGCTACCTGCCCCATGCCTCTCTCTGTCTCACAAGTGACCTGAGAACAAGACATCTCTCTCAGGGACACCCACACAGAGGGCCCAGGCTGTGGAGGTATAGACAGGAGTAGGGGCTGGACCCTTGGCATGTTACAGAGTTCCGCAGCAGGTTGCAAGGAGATGGGCTGTCTCTAAGACGGATAGGAAATGGGAGGTCACCTCTGAGACGGGCGAAGGGTAAGCAGTAGATACGTCGTGCTTACAGGCCTGATGGTTTTCATGCAGACAGTGCTGGCCAGCCAATCCATGCCGAGTGTCTGGGGCTTCTTGGTGAACATCCTGGCCAAGAAAACCCAAGTCCAGTGTGGGCTGGCTCTCACAGGAGCCTTGGTGTCCTCATTTCTCAGCCAGGACTGTGAACAAAATAGGTACCCGGGCTGAGGATCTTGCTCACCCGGTTGGGCCTGACAGTCTCCCTGGGGCCGGGTGGCTAAGGAATGCTGTACGGGGCCAGGAAGACTTGAGCTCAGAGCTAAGAAGATAGAATATCAGGGCACGCCGGGCAGTGGTGGCGCACGCCTTTAATCCCAGCACTTGGGAGGCAGAGGCAGGCGGATTTCTGAGTTCGAGGCCAGCCTGGTCTACAGAGTGAGTTCCAGGACAGCCAGGGCTACACAGAGAAACCCTGTCTCAAAAAACCAAAAAAAAAAAAAAAAAAAAAAAAAAAGAATATCAGGGCACAGGCGACCCTGTGCAGTAGGTGCAGTTAAAGTGACATTCTTTTCTGACAGCTATGATGCTGGCAGTAACACGCTTGCCATCTATCCTATGAAGACAGGAACAGGAAGTCCGCTGGGTTGTCTAAGGAACCAGCGGGTCAGAGGTGAAGCCCTCTCACATGGAAGCGGCCTTGTCTTCTCTATGAGCAACCTTGTCTTCTCTGAGTGCTGGCTGCTGCCCCAGGCTGTGCTAGGGGACATGAGTAATGTCCCTCCCCCACTCTCTGTGTCTTTGTTTTCTTTGCCCCTGGGAGGGAAGCTTGCAGCTGGACACTGGCAGAGGGTGGGGACTTGATCTGGCATGTGGGTGGACAGGACAGCTTTCCCATCCTGGGCACGGACAGGGATGGGGCTGGACTCTGAGGGCAGACTAGCATACAATGCTTGCCCCCTGCATCCTGAGGGACAACTATTCTTCCCAGACTTGGAGAGGCCTTGCCAAAACAAAACCATCTGGGGGATCAGAGGGCACATGGAGCCTGTTGGAGGGGGGATTGTCCAGGAATAACTGATTTTGGAGAGAAAGAACCCAAGCAGATGAATTCTAGGGTGAGCCTGAGGTCCCCCACCTCACCCTCATGGCCACAAAGTCCTGAGTGCAGCCCTGCAGATGCAAGGAAGTTGAGGTTAGGGGCTGGGATCTATAGCACAGGAGCCCACAGCAGTAACCCTGCCTTCCTCCCAGCGGAGCCTGGCAAACTCAGAACCCTCGATCTGCTTACCTTGTTCCTCACCCCTCTGCTGAAAGGGCTCGGCCACAGGAGGAGCTTCCTAGCCCATGTACTCAGAAAGTGCCCTCACAGATGGCCACTGTAGTCATCATCCCCCTGTGCCTAACCACAGCCCTCAGAACTTCAAGAATGTCAGAGGGGGCCGGACTGTCAGAGTACATACACCTTTCATCCTTGTACTTTATACAGCTGGGGAGTTGGGCTGAGAAAGGGACCCCTCTAGCGACATTGCAAGTTCTAGGACAGCTTGAGTCCCCACACCATCCCAGAGCGGGTGGAAGTGAAAGCAAGCTTCCTGCCATGGGCGCCTCCACCCTTCCTGTCTCCAACGTTGCCTGAGGGGAGGAGGGCATTCTGAGACCACCCCCGTCTACCCACAGAATCCCAGACACTGATACCCAGCACCAGATGCTTTGTACAGGCCTTCCTCACAGAGAGCAGGGGCAGAGGGGTGTCCCCTTAGCCCAAGCAGGCACTTCCTGTTGACTCTATTGCCATTCCGGCAGGTGTCCTGGTAACAGTCCAGGTGTTAGCTGTGGTGGAAGCTCCACGGCCCTGTCTGTACTTGGCAACAGTTCCTTCATGCACACACTCCCTCTCTGGAGCCCGTATCAGCGCCTGTACCCTGTGCCACATACTAAGGCGGCCCAGCAGGAACCTCACTCTCCTCCCACACTCTAGATCCCCCACCCCACCCTCATGGCTGCAGACTCCTGAGTGCAGCCCTGCAGATGCAAGGAAGTTGAGGTTGGGAGCTGGGTTCTGTAGCACACTAGTTCACAGCAGTAACCCTGCCTTCCTTCCCTGCCGAGACTTGGGAATTGTAAGTCCAGGGTTCTATACTCTCATTCTGAGCCATGGTGACAAGAGCCCCTTAACCGGGCCATATGCATGCCATGTCTGTGCATGGGGACGGAGAATACATTTTGCTTCCTTGATGCCACGTGTGCAGATAGACTGCCTTCCTGAGTTGAGCCTCAGGCCAGCTGAGGTCCTCAGTCTGGTAGGAAGATGGCCTGCTGGGAGCTGAGACTGCATGGGAGGAAAGGTAATGGGGTCAGAGAAGGACAACAGGCTGTCCTGGAGCCCCAGGACGCTACCAGGAATGTGTGCACTTCTGCAAAAAAATGAGGGTTGTCAAGCAGTGGAAAAATTGGGCTCCTGGAAGATCTAAAAATACAGTGTGGCAGCCCCTGCCACCCAGTTCCGGAATCCCGCTTCTGCTGTTCCTCCCTCCCACCCATGGAAGACAAGCTCGCTCTTTTGTGTTTCCCCCACCACCACCCCCCTGCTGGCTCTAGGCCCAGTAGCACCCCAGGCCTTATTCTGGTGCTGGCAGAGTGCCCCTTCAGAGCTGCTTCTCCGCCCCAGGCAGCAGCCCCTCCAGGCATCCCCCTACCTGGCTTGTGCCTACCCTAGTCACTTACCTCTGCTATGGCTCATCGGCTCTCTAGTGCTGGTAGGGATTGCATGCTGATGGCAGCGCCCGCCTCCCCAGGGCTTAGGTGCAAAGCCTGGGGTGCTCCTCAAAGGATACCTGAACTCCCCGATGTGTCTAAGAGCCCCAGGCCCAGTGCTGCTGGCTGCAGGGCCTTCTGGCTCCTGGAACTATACTCCATGTTTTTCTGGAAATAGAGATGAGGAAATTGAGATGAGGCGTCTGTGACTTAGGTTCCTTAAGGTGTTGGGACACCACCACCACCCCTTTGGGTGCCAGGTGACCCATGCAGGACTTCCTAGAGGCTGTCTCTGCCTTGGTTTCCCTGTTTTCATGAGATCCGAGGGATGTGCAGTTGACCCTCCACCCCCACTCAGCTCCCATATGATTATTAGTCAGGGGCGGAAGCCTCTGGAGTTCCCTGAGTCAGAGGAGTTGCCCGGGCATGTGGGATGGGGGTGGGATGGAGGCGATATGCCAGGCTGGCCCAGAGCTTGTGGAGGAGGCAGCCAGCTATTACTGAGAGCCACTCTCACAGGCAGTGGCCCTGAGGCCTGCAGCCCCAACCCTCCCCTGGGAGTCCTGTCAGTGTTGAGATCTGGTCTGGTTGCCATAGACCCTGAGGGAGACCCTGCCTTCAGGAGTAGTCTTAAGTGGAAGGCCTGGCCTGCACCTGTGGAAAAAGTGATGCTTAAGAACCATGTGTTCCAAAATACAAACAATCAAAAAAAACCATGTGTAAGCTAGACATGGTAGTGTGCACTTTAATCCCAGCACTCTGAGTTCAGTGTCAACCTGGACTGTATACCCAGTCACAGGCCAGCCAGGGCTACATAGAGATACCCTGTCTTTTTTTTTTTTTTTTAGAAAGAAAAGAAAAACAAACATATATGGGTAAGGGACAAGCTGCCCTGAGCCCCTGGATCTAGGGACTGTATCTGCAAGGCCTTGCCCCCTGCAGTCCTGTAAGTGCAGAGGGAATTGTGTAAGTAGATGTCCTGATCCCCATCTGCCAGAGCTGGGCTGTGACACCGGCCCTTCTACCCCAGGATGCTGACTTCCTGTACTGGGTCATCCCCTACACCTTGGGCAAGGCCAGGATATCCAGCCCCTCTGAGTCCCTACCAGGTCTGACTCAGAGTCGGACACTTGGCCTAGGCCGGGAAGTGGGAAGGCCAGTCACCCACAGGTGCCATTGAAACAGCTGTGTGCCAGCTGTGGAGGCACACACCTGAAATCCCAGCGCTTCAGAGGCACATAAGAGGTTAGGAGTTTGAGGGTCCATCTCAGCTGCATAATGAGTTTGAGGCCAGCCTAGAGAACATGAGGCTCTGTCACCAAGACAACAGCAAAAAACAGCGGCAAGTATTCTAACTTCTCACTCCGACCACTGGCTCTACTTCTATTTGAATCACTGCAACCAACCCACTTTGCAGATGAGAGACAGAGAGACAGAGAGACAGAGACAGACGTGCATGCATGTGTGTGTGTTCGGCCCCAGCCTTGTTTGGGTACCAGTACCTTCCCCCAAAGATTTCTGGAACAAAGGGGTCAACCTCAGCTCTTTCAGAGGTTCGAAAGCAGGCAGTAGAGGGAAAGCTTCATAGTTTCTATAGGGAAGAGAAAAGGAAGGCCTCATGGAGGCCAACAAGAAATGGGACTGTCATTTAGGAGATTTGCCTTTCTCTGGTTGGTTCTGAGTTGGAAATATGGCCACAGGGAATGCAGTCTTTCGTTGATTATTGATCAGGTCCCAGCTGTTGGTCTTCCTGGTTAAAGGTGGACTGTGGAATGGCTGGGTGCTGTCTCAGGGCTAGCCACCATCACCTGTCCACACTCAGTATCATCCTACAGAGAGGCAGGCAGCTGGCACATACCACAGAGGAAGGAAAGGGTTCCTCACTTCAGCATTTTGGTTTCCAGGCAGACTGGCTGTCACAGATGAACACAGCCATTATTAAGGCTTTGGGGACATAGCTTACCATCCCCCAACACAAGTTACCCAGGACAGTGTGCATGAATCTGGGGTCCCCTCCACAGATGAAGAGGGGAAATCCCATCAGGGATGTGGGGCAGGTATGGGGGTGGGGGGGAGGCAGGATTCCATCAGAGAGTGAGTCCATAGTCCTGGGACAGAGTATACACAGGGCATAAGCACTGGCTAGTACCAGATGGTCAGTTGTGAGGAAAGCAGGTACCCACCTTTGTGTCTAGGGTCCTCAGGCTCTGGTGATTCTGTAGCTCCAGAAAGATTGGGTGGGTTCAACATGAAGGACCAGGGCTACTGGCCAGAGAGAACTCTGGATGCCAGAGCCAGGTCTGGCTGAGTTCATACTTCGGCCACTCAGCCTGTGCCAAGGGGACAGGGCCTCTGGCCAATGGAGGCAGGGATGGGGGTAGGGAGGCACCTCTCTGGGCAGCACAGAAGCTGGGGAGTGTGCAGAGGCCAGTCAGCCAGCTCTGCTCCACGGTGAAGCATCCACACCTACCACCAAGACGTACTTCAGGGGCAGTACGTCTTGTGACACTGCCCAAGAGGGTGACAGGCTGACAGCAGGGATGAGAAGATGGAGACAAGGCCCTGAATGGGTGGGCAGAGGCAGCCGTAAAGTCTTGCGTATCTGGGTGAGTAGAAGGCTGGCTGGCTGAAGGGGGCTTGGCTGAGAACTTGGTGAAGGCAGAGATCAAGAGTAGGACCCTGGGTCCTCACCCAGTAAGGCACAGCGCAGAACCCAAGCTGATCTACTTGGATATCCCTCTTACCTACACCACAGGCAGGAGAAACAGCCCCAGCCCGGTCCCAGTAGCTGAGGCAGAGATGCAGAGAAGGAAAGAGGCTTAAGCAGGCAGAGTGGCTGGGCTGAAATCTGCCACGGGGGTTCCAGATCCCTGCTACACACCGGGCTGCTTCTAAGAGAGACCTACTGGCCACTGGCATTTCAAAGAGTGGGGAATGGGGAGCCAGGCAGGAGCTTTGTCAGTACTGCTGGGTAGGTATGCTCTGGGGCACCCACCCGGAGCAACAGGGTCTTCAGTGAGGACAGCCAACACCTAGGACCCAGAGCCACGCTGGCAAAATGCCTGAGTCGTACTCAAGTTATGGACTGAGTACCTCTTCAGCCTGGGGTCCACTTCCCTCAGAGAGCAGATTAGACCCTAAAGCAATGTGCACTGACCTCCCCGCATCCAGTGGGTTCCAGGAACACTTTCTGGGGTCCCATCTATATGAATGTGGGCACAGGACCAGCCTCCCAGCGTGCTGCCTGCAGTCCTTCACCTATCAGCAGGTAGAATATCTATCTTGTGTCCTGTGGAGAGTGCAAGACTGGGACCTTGGGATGGCTTCGACTATGGGAGCTTGTCCCACCAAGCTCTTTCCCTCCCACGGCTCCACGCTGCCTCTCTCAGATGCTAAATATAAGATCCCAGCCATACATGGTTGCAGGAGAGCCTGGGATGCCCCTGACCTTTGAAGCGGTCCCCAGAGGTATGATGGGGCAGCGTTACAACCAGCAGGGCCCAGGCTGAAAAACTGCACGGATGCAGGAGACTTCAAGATGCAGTTTGTCTACAATTACACTTTGGGGAAAGGCATTATCTGCAGAAGGTTTTAGGCCACACTTGGCTCTCTCTCCACTGGGGAGCAGGAGGGTCATTTCCTAAGTTGGAGCTGGGACTGAGCTAATGAACCAGGCGAAGTTCTGTGTGCTGAGGGACTCTGTTCTCTGGGTGCACCACCCACAGTCAAACTGAGACCAGGGGAAGCTGCCACCCACTCTGTTAAGCACTGGGCATCTCATTGTACCTAGTCCTCAGCCTGCTCCTGTGACTCGCCCCTCCTCCCAACACCCTGAGGTTGTGGGCAGTGGGAAGTGCCTGGAGCCAGATAAGGGAGCCCAGAGAGGCTGGTTTTGCTGTGTCACCACCTCGATGTCATAGCATTCCAGCTAGCATGGCTGCCTGCTGCTCTCTGACCCCAGCCTCTCCTAGTTGAACTGGGGCTTGCAAGGACAGCACAAGTCATGCCCAGGCACAGGTCGCTAACCTCTTGCTGAGCCTTGGGCACAGGGTCTTTGTGCATATGGTAGGACCTTCCTGATTGCTATTCAAATTCTGGCGAAGTGAGAAGAGCTTTTACTGGGGCCAGGAAAAAGTACCTGTCCCAGCCTTTCGTCAATGGCCCCCAAGCAAGAAACCTAAAAGAGAAACTGAGGCAGCAAACAGTACCTCCACGTGTCACTTACGCCCACGCTGGCCTTCCTCGGTCAGGCTGATGACCCTGTCCCTCTTCTGCTCCTACAGTTTGACAAGATGTCTGTGAAGGAAGGCGCACAGCGCAAGTGGGCGGCACTGAAGGAGAAGCTGGGGCCGCAGGACTCAGACCCCACAGAGGCCAACCTGGAGAGTGCTGAGCCCGAGTTGTGCATCCGGCTGCTGCAGATGCCCTCCGTGGTCAACTACTCGGGCCTACGCAAGCGCCTGGAGAGCAGCGATGGCGGCTGGATGGTGCAGTTCCTGGAACAGAGCGGCCTGGACCTGCTGCTGGAGGCGCTGGCACGGCTGTCAGGGCGTGGCGTGGCCCGCATCGCGGATGCCCTCCTGCAGCTCACCTGCATCAGCTGTGTGCGTGCAGTCATGAATTCACAGCAGGGCATCGAATACATCCTCAGCAACCAGGGTTATGTGCGCCAGCTCTCCCAGGGTGAGCTGTGGGCCGTTGTGTGAGGGCATGGGGACCTGAGAGGGTTCATGGGGAAAGCAGCCCCCAGGTGAGCAAGGTGGAGACTGCTCACCCTGCTCAGGCCTCCAGGTCCCCCAATCCTTCCACCAGCTGGCTCTAGTTGTCTCCTCAGTTCTGTGACCACCAGCCCTGTGCTGGCTGTACCCTCTGGCCTCTGGGCCCTGGTATAAAGAGTAGGTCCCCACATACACTCTGCTTGGCTCCAAACCCTGTAACAGCTCAGCCACAGTCCTCCAGGCTTGGCCCATACTGCTGATGGTACCTCCCCCGGCCTTCCCTGGTCACCACCCCTCGGTACCCAGTAGGTCACCCCTGGCCACACCTCCTGCTTCTGCCTCTGTGTACCTCAAGAGCAGTTTCTGGCTTATTGTAACACCTTGACCGTGACAAGAAAACTAAGGTGGATAGCAGTCTTCATGTGTCCCTCAGTGGAAGCAACTAGGTCCAACTGGAGCTTCAAGACCTTCTAGGGAGCAGTGACTAGTGGGATGGAGTCTGTGAGAGACAAGAAACCAGAGGCTGCCTGAAGTGTTTATAAACAGATAAAGAGATAAAGAGAGTGTGTTCCATGGGTGAGGTATGGGGAAGGGGATGTCTCAGCGGGCCCATGTAGAGGCATCTCTCCTGTGAGGGACCAGTCACACACCGGTATAGTATAGAATAGAGTTTATTGAGGGCATGGGTAGGGGAGCCAGGAGGGTAGTAGAGGCAGAGAAAGAGAGGGGGGGGCAGAGGAGTAGAGAAGTAGAGGCTGGCCATGACCACATGGAGAGAGAGGAAGGGGATAGGGGACAGAGAGGCAAGAGTGTAAGAGTAAGAGATTAAGAAAGAGGGTAAGAGAGTGAGGAGGAGGCAAGCATCCCCTTTTATAGTGGATCAGGCCCGCCTGGCGGTTGCCAGGTAACTGTGAGGAAGAGCATACCTGGCTATTGCCAGGTAACTGTGGAGGTAGAGTTTAGACAGAATACTAACACTGCCAATATATCTAACCCAGGACCCACACCTGTCCACACCAGTTGTAGTCTGTCTCCCTAGCCTGGACCTGATTATACCCCTCTATCAATCCCTTGTGGGTGTTCTCAGCACAGTCAGATGAGAAGCACCCGTAAAACTTCCCTAGCTCAGGATGCAAGAACTCACAGGGATGAAGAGGCATTGCAGGTTGTCAGGAATGCAGTTGCTGTCAAGTTTGGAAAAAAAATAAGCCTAGAGCCACCTGCAGGGGCTGGGCTGGGCTCTATAGACTCCAGGTACCTGCCCCTGCCTTCAAGCCTTTTCCTGAAAGAAGTGAAGTCAGCTTACTGGGAAAGATCAGTATGGCAAAGGCTGGGCCTTGAAGTTTAGCTGGAGTTATCATCCTAGGCTCTAGCCCTGGATTGAGATCACGGGTGTGTTAAAGACTGTTGGGGGAAACAGGACAGTGGGCCTCCTGAGACGTTTCTGACCCTCCACAGCCCTGGACACATCCAATGTGATGGTCAAGAAGCAGGTGTTTGAACTGCTGGCTGCTCTGTGCATCTATTCGCCTGAGGGCCATGCACTGACGCTCGATGCCCTGGATCATTACAAGGTAAGTAGTGGGAACCCGGGCCAGTAGCACAGAATCTCCTGCTGGAGCACACCCTGACCCCACCCAACCTGCAGATGGTGTGCAGCCAGCAGTACCGCTTCAGCGTCATCATGAATGAGCTCTCAGACAGTGACAATGTGCCCTATGTGGTCACCCTGCTCAGTGTGATCAACGCTATCATTCTGGGCCCTGAGGACCTCCGCACCCGCGCCCAGCTGCGGAGCGAGTTCATTGGTAAGTGCCCTCACTGGCTGATCAGGCTTCTAGAAGACCTCCAAAGTGTCTGCTCGGCCAGCCCAGCTTGTGCCATACCCCCCGGGGATGGGGGACTGCACCAAGTCCTTCCCCTACTCCACATCCCCTAGGGCTCCAGAGGAAAGCACTGTTCCAGGGTCTGGGTACCTCCTACCACCACGGGCTCCTGTGATAGATAGAGTGTCAGCACCAAGGGTTCTGGTTTGCAGGCTATGTGGGTTGTAGGGGCAGATAAAGGGCCTGCTTCCAGTTCTAGCTCTGCTCCTTCAGACAATGGTCTCTGAACAAACACGACCCTGTATCTAGACCTTGTTTCCTCTGGAACTTTGAAGATTCCATGATGGTCTTAAAGGAGGGAGAAGGGAGGTGAAGGAGAGTGAAGTCCTGTGGGACAAGGAACTGGAGAGGGAGATAGGTCAGAAGCAGTCTCCAGACTTTCTAACCCCACCCATCCATCCATCTCAGGGCTACAGCTGCTGGATATTCTGACCCGGCTACGGTAAGTCCTTGCTGCGGCTATTCTGCCAGCTGCTCCCTCCCCAGCCCTTCCTTGGGGTTCCAGCCATCTGGCCCAGGTAGCATCTCCAGATGAGAGGTTGCTTCTAGGAGTGAACCTAGGACTCAGGCTAGACACCCTTCCTAGGCATTGCCCATCAGAGCCATAGTCAGGACAGGGCTTCCTGTCGACTGAGGTTCGGACACGCAGCATGTCGTAGCTGTAGCGTAGCACACACACTTCTGATGGTTGCTCGCCATGCTCTGAAGCCCTGGTATAGCGCAGCCTGGCGTTTGTCTGGTGACCCTGGCCTCTCCAAAGGGAGTCCGTCCAATTGAGAGCCCAGTCCTGACTATAGTCGGGTCAGACCCCACTAGGGGCTCTTTACTTTCAGGAAGTTAGTGTGAGCAGCCTTTGGGGCAGACAGGGAGGTACCATTGTGGAAGTGGTCCAGGTGTGAAGCTCTGGGACCTGTCTTCAGGTGGGCAGTGAGGGGGTCAGTTACTGGACAGGCTGAGGTGATGTTGGCATCGCTCCTGACATCTGACTCAGGCTAAGCCCCTCTCATGTTTCATGGTGGCCTATCTCAAGTATGATCTTGACTATGATTTTTTAACCCTCCACCTGAAGGCGCAACCCCATCCTGTACCCATCATGGGAATCTATCCTACCCTGGCATCCCGGGAGATGCCAGGCAGCCTGGCAGCGTGAGGCTAAGACCCGTGAATTACCATTCAAACTGCCATTCAGGCTGCAGAGCCACAGGCTGGCCACAATCGATCAACCTGGGCCTGCTAGGCCCAGTGTGCTCCCTAGGGCTGCGTGCAGGCTGGATCTGTGGGGAGGGTTTCCAGTGGGACAGCCGCTGAGCTGAGACGGTTATCCATCTCCCTCAGAGACTTGGAGGATGCCGATCTGCTGATCCAGCTGGAAGCCTTCGAAGAGGCCAAAGCGGAGGATGAAGAGGAACTTCAGCGTGTTAGCGATGGGATCAACATGAACAGCCACCAGGAAGTCTTTGCCTCCCTGTTCCACAAGGTGGGGGGACTTGGCTATCTAGGCCCAGGGCCTCCGTTTGGGTTGGCCCCATGATGGCCGGGGCAGCAGCACAGAGCTGGTACCATAAGGCAGGGGTTGGGTTGTCCTGGGAAATCGGTTCTGATGCAGGTCCGGGGACCAGCTTCCAGAGATCAAAGCTGTCCAAGCTGGCTGTGCCTTCCTGCATCGCAGCGAGGTAGCCATTACTGGGGGCTCCGACCGAAGCCTGGTGAGGAAGGTTCGGTAGACTGAACCTACCTGGCCCTCAGTCTCAGTTATTGAATGTAGCAGCTCTCATCTGGGGGTGACAGTGATAGGTAGAGAGCAGGGGTGCCATTTAATGTCTCATAGTGTGCCTCAGTGCCACCAGTAACCCTGCTATTGAGTCAGTCATCACCAGGGCTTTCGTGAAGTGAAGGAGCTATAGGACAGGATGCCCCTGGCACATGGTGGGATAGCCATTTGTCCCTTTTGGTCAATTCAGGTGAGCTGTTCCCCGGCATCCGCCCAGCTGCTGTCAGTGCTGCAGGGTCTCATGCACCTGGAGCCTGCTGGCCGCTCAGGCCAACTGCTCTGGGAGGCCCTGGAGAACCTGGTGAACCGGGCCGTGCTCCTGGCCAGTGATGGTGAGAAGCTGGGAGGGCCAAAGTGTGCCGCAGGGCACGGCCTGGCGCGAAGACCCCGAGGTCTTTGGCTATGTGGGGAGGCCATGTGGGAGGTGGCCACCCTTTGCCTGTTTCCATCTCTGGCCCTCTCCCTTGACTCTGCACACTTCCTTCCTGCAGCCCACGCTTGCACCCTGGAGGAGGTGGTCGAACGACTGCTGTCCATCAAAGGGCGGCCCCGACCAAGCCCCCTGGACAAGGCCCACAAGAGTGTCCAGACCAACTTAGTCCAGAATCAGGGCAGCTCCTCCCAGAACACTACTACTCCCACGACTAAAGTGGAAAGCCAGCAGCCAATAGTGGCTGCTCCCTGCCAACGTGTGGGCAGCACCCAGAGCTCCAGCGTTGGCATAGCCCCACCACTCTCCAGCTCCACCCCTGTGCTCCCTCCACCTCCACCTCCCCTGCCAGGCCCAGGGATCTCATCTCCCCCAGCACCCCCTCCACCCCCACCTTTGCCACCTTCTTTACCAGGCTCAGGGACCATATCTCCCCCTCCTCCTCCCCCTCCCCCCTTGCCACCCCCTTTACCAGGCTTAGGAACCATATCTCCCCCTCCCGCTCCCCCCTTGCCACCCCCTTTGCCAGGCTCAGGGACCATATCTCCCCCTCCACCCCCACCCCCACCCCTAATCCCTGGCATGTGCCCAATTCCTCCCCCTCCCCCACTACCCAGCACAGGCCAGATCCCTCCACCTCCTCCCCCGCTGCCTGGTTTCTCTGTCCCCTCTATGGCGGGTGGTGTGGAGGAGATCATTGTGGCCCAGGTCGACCACAGCCTGGGCTCGGCCTGCCTCCCCAGTCACCGCAGAGTGAACCCACCCACCCTGCGAATGAAGAAGCTGAACTGGCAGAAGCTGCCATCCAATGTGGCACGAGGTGAGCCCCTCCCTGTTCCAGCCCAGCCTCTGAAGAGGGCAGGTGCATACTGGTCATTCCTTCTATGAGTGTTCACCATTCATGCATCTACCTTTGCTTAGCCAAGGCAGCCAGCCCCTGTCAGGGCTTAGTTCCTCTGTGTCTTGCATGAGAATAAAGGTCACCTCAGAGGATATAGTCGCACCCAGTACACAGCCCTATGGGTTATAGGTGTCTGCTGCTATAGGCCTACCCTTCCCTCTCGAAGGTTCTTAGCACAGTGGCCTAGGTGTCAGGTGCTGAAACCGAGAGAAGGCAAGCCAGGGAGAGACCTGGTCACCTACTGAAGACCCCCATACTCGGGAGACCCTTCCTCAAGCCTCCGGAAATCGCGACCACCCAAAGATCACAAGAAACCATACCTGGATGCAATCAGCAGAGGTTTATTAGGGAAAGAGCCGGCGGTCAAAACAACAAGCTCTTTAGCTCCAAGAGCAGGGTTTTGGCCTCGAGTGGTGGGTTAAAGGGTCTTTTATAGCATGGGGTGGGGGAAGGAAGGCATTTTCGCACGCTTACACATGAATGGTTGCATTTTCGCACGTTTACACATGATTGGTTGTTTTACAAATTTTGAACATAGCACTGGGAAGACCAAGGGAGGGGTAACCAAGAACAGTGGAACATTTCAGAGAGTCTAGCCCAAATGATCTAGAGTCATGTGAAAATCACTGCACACTCATTTTTCTCAAAAATGTGGTTTTTACCATGCTATTGTGTCCTATCCTGCCATTTACCAACTATTTCAGATGAACTATCTTTCGGCTATAGACCCACCTAGGTGGCAGCATCTTTATCTGTGGTCAGGAATGCCTTCCTGCCTTGGGCGAGGCTTGGGGAATGTAATCCAGCAAGTGTCCTTCACCTGAAATGTGAAGGCCTGAAATCTTATTTTCAGTTCCGAGTTCTGTAAGGCGAAAATCTACACATATTTCATAAAATGGCCTTTATAATTTTTCACTCTACACTACCAGCATGGACGTATGTGCCTGCAGGCATGTACATAGCCTGACAATGTCTTGGAGGGTACATGATTCATTCAACCCAGGCTGGGCTCCAGGTGGCGTCCTGTTCAGTCCTCCAAGGCCTCGGCACAGCTGCCTCTGGACCCCCAGGCCCACATTAAGTGTGAGTTTCAGCAGAGTACCTTGACTACCCCTCAGAGCGCAACTCCATGTGGGCAACACTGGGCGGCCCCTGCACAGCCGCAGTGGAACCGGACTTCTCCAGCATTGAGCAGCTGTTCTCCTTCCCCACGGCCAAGCCCAAGGAGCCCTCTGCTGCCCCCGCCCGGAAGGAACCTAAAGAAGTAAGACTAATGACGTGTGTGTGTGTGTGTGTGTGTGTGTGTGTGTGTGTGTGTGTGTGTGATGTCTGTGTGTGTCTGTATGTGTCTGTGTGTGTCTGTGTGACATCCTCTGCCCACCCTCCAGATACCAGCTAAAGGGGGGTTTCTAGGTCACTTTTCTGGACTCCAAGAAGAGCCTGAACCTCAACATCTTCCTGAAGCAATTTAAATGGTGAGTGAGGGATATAGTGTTGTTGCCAAACTCAGCCCCAGCGAGCAGCCAGCTCTGCCCAGCATCCCAGCCCTGCCCAACAGTGCCCTCTGCAGGCTGGCCAGGTCCATGCATGCTCCATCCCCAGAGCCAGAGGCTGTGGGTAGCTACCACAGACTCTTATCTAAGATTCCTACATGCCAGGGTACAAGCGATGCCCAGAAAATCACTGATAGACTCCTAGGCTATGGACAAACTATGGCCAAGTCAAGGGAAGACAGTCCTGCCTCTCAATTCCCAAATCCTTACCTGAGAGCCCCCTCGAGTAGCTTCTCGGGTGCCCATCAGCCATCCCCATCTCTAAGCATGGCAGGAGACAGGGAAGGGGAAAATTCATGCTTTTTGACCCCTGTCCTCAACCCTCTCCAGTTCCAATGAAGAAGTCACCAGCATGATCCAGGCTGGAGACACAAGCAAGTTCGATGTGGAGGTCCTCAAGCAGCTCCTGAAGCTCCTTCCAGAGAAGCACGAGGTGAGCCGGGGCCCTGACCAACCCAAGGAATCAGGGAGAGCAAAGGTCTGACCCATCTCACCCCAGTGGAGACCCACGGAAGGCCAGGGCCACCATGGAGCTTCACAAGGACCTGAAGGTAGGCAGATACTGGTCGGTCAGACAGCTGGTTTCTACATGTGGCCCTCCTGCAGATTGAGAACCTACGGGCGTTCACAGAGGAGCGAGCCAAATTGGCCAATGCTGACCAGTTCTACGTTCTCCTCCTGGACATCCCCTGGTGAGCACAGCAGCCCTGGGATCCTGCTTAACCTATGAGGAAAGAAAGATGGAGAGAGTAGGCAGGAGCCAAGCTTGGGTGAGGGAGAATAAGTCAGGAAGGCAGCTGTCCCTACAACAGAGTCCCTGGGGCTCAGGGAATGAGTCCTCTAGTCTGCCATCTAAGTGTGCTCATGTTCTTCCTCCCCTCTCAAAGAGCAGAGGTGAGGCCTCATATGTCCTGAGGCCAGAGTCTTCCTGAGAAGCTCCTAGCATCCCGGGCTGGTAGCCAGTTGCCTGGGTCTTACTTCTGTCCTGGGGACAGGCCTAGAAGTGTATACATTCTCAGCCCAGGCCAGGGGAACCCTCCCTCTGCCCACCCACCAAGGGCAGAGCATGCTCCCAGTGGCAAGCATGGTGGAACCTCCAGGCCCTAACCCCCTACCGTGCTGCGTCAGCTACCAGCTGCGTCTGGAGTGTATGATGCTGTGTGAGGGAACTGCCATCGTACTGGACATGGTGCGGCCCAAGGCCCAGCTGGTGCTCACCGCCTGTGAGAGTGAGTGGGGCCCAGAAGCCTATGGGGCTGGGAGGGACAGGCCTTCCATGTGTGTTGGCCCCTACTGGAGCTGTGCCATGATAGCTGCCAAGAGCTAGTGAGGTGCTGACTTTGCCACCAAAACCCAGTCACCTCTGTTGCTACCACATCTCACACACACGCACACGCGCACACACACACACACACACACACACACACGGTCCTGTACACTCACTTATTGCACACTTGAGTGAGGACACATACTCCATACCCACAGGCACAGCATGCATGCACATATACCTGTATACAGCCACTCACACACAAACACACACAGAGACACAAGGGCGTGCATACACTGACAAGTATACATCTGCCTTCTGTGAACACAGAATGACAGAGCCCTGCTTGACCACAGACCAGGGACACAGATAGGCTCACTTCTCTCAGGAACACAGCATGGTACATCCCTGCTCCCATCTCAGCTGCTGAGCTGGGAGGGTCCACCCTGCCACCCATGGGACGGGGTCGTGAGAACTTGGGGGGAACACAGATTGGAAGAAGCTCCTGTAGTATTCCAGGGTCCTCACCCAAAGTACATGGTAATGGCCATACACCTGCCGGAGCTGAGAGTCCAGCAAACATGGACATCGAAGAAAGTGTCCCCAGTGTCCTTACACCTATAGGTGGTGAAGGAACCCATAACCCCATATAACCCCTGCCTTCTTTCCTTCCTGGTGCTGTGATGGGCCTGGGGTACCCCGGGATACCCGGAGGCTTCGGGCCTTCCTTCAGCCCTGCTCCTCCATCACAGGCCTGCTCACCAGCCAGCGGTTGCCAGTCTTCTGTCAGCTGATCCTCAAAATTGGGAATTTCCTCAACTATGTAAGTCAGAGCTGTCCTGGGGCCCACCTCCCACCACACCCTGAGAGTCAGGGGGCTCACTTCCTATCCCTCACAGGGCAGCCACACGGGAGATGCAGATGGTTTCAAGATTAACACTTTGCTGAAGCTCACAGAGACCAAGTCCCAGCAGAGCCGCGTGACGCTGCTGCACCATGTGCTGGAGGTGACCTCTGGGGAACCTGTCGGGTGGGGTGCGGTGCCTCCGTGGCTGCCCCTACTCTGTCTTTAGGCCTCTTATTCTTGAGACTGAGCCACAGCGCTGCCTGTCCTCAGCGGGCCTTAGCTCCACCACCCCCATTCACATTGGGACAGACTCAAGGCATGATTCAAAGGCCCTGGGAGGGTCAGAGAGCTGGTGGGCTTCTACTCATGACTGTGCAGGGTGATATCCTGCACAGGCTCAGGACCAAAGGGGAGCTTCCTGGGCACACTGTGTTACAGGAAGTGGAGAAGAGCCACCCGGACCTCCTACAGCTGTCCCGGGACCTGGAGCCGCCCTCTCAAGCTGCAGGGTGGGTATTCCTGCCAGCCCAGTGCCTTAGCAGCTCAGGCCCCAACCTCTGATTCCAGCCTTCTCGACAGCAGGGTCTGGTACAGCTAAAGCATAGCCCTGTGCCTCAGGACCACTCCAAAGATGCTGACTTTCACTGTGGGACAGGGCCGTGTCAGCTATAGCTGTGTGACTTAGATCAGAACATGAAGTTCAGAAGGGACAGGGGTGACAGTCCGGCACAGTCTCTCTATAGAGTAAGCCTTCCTGACAGCATAACTTAGGTCACACCAACTCACCGTGTAGATGAGGAAGCTGAGGCTTGGGAGTGGTATTGTCTTGGGTCTCACCACCCAGCAAGCAGGCAAAGTCTGTGCTGCCGTGTTCCACTACCTGGGGGAACTTTAGGTTCGGCAGCTGCTGGGCCTTTAGAGCTAATCAGGCAAAAATGGAAGTGGGCCCAGCAGCTTTGTTAAGGCTCCCAGGTATGCCCAACATGACACAGGCCCTATTCTACAATGAGGGTCCAGCATCTTGACAGGACTGGCTGAGCCGAGTGTCACTAGAACATCCTAAGCATACAGGACTGACTAGAACCTGCAATGTGAAAAGTGTGAGGGACCGAGGGACCCAGGGACTGTAGTAGGGTATGTAAAGAGGCCTGTGTAGTCTCAGGGACTGTGCAGTCAAGGGCCCGATGTGACTGCTGGTCAGCTTGACAATCCCATCTTGCCTCTCAGAATCAACTTGGAGATCATCCACTCAGAGGCCAGTACCAACCTGAAGAAGCTTTTAGAAACGGAGAGGAAGGTATCCGCTTCAATCCCTGAGGTGCAGAAACAGTATGCCGAGCGCCTCCAGGTAAGCTGGAGAAGAGTATGTGTGGCTGACAGTAGAGTATGCGCTCCCAGTACGTTCCGTGAGGGAGCGCAGATCCTGGGATGTCCAGGGATGTGTGGGACAAGTGGGTGGGTGAGCAGCTCTGCTGGTGAACACAGGCCAAGCAGACAACAGCCTGAATCAGCAGGGCAGCTACTCTGGCTCCTCTGTGGGCTCCCTGGCCCTAGGCTGAGGCTCCCAGGTACACCCAGCATGCCACACACCCTGTTCTGCATACAGACCTCTGCCTAAGGGTCCTGTGCCTGCCGAAGGCCTCACCAAGCATTCTCTTACTCACTGTTAGTGACTGAGATTTATGTCCCCAGGCCAGCATTGAGGCCTCTCGGGCGCTGGACAAGGTGTTTGACGCCATTGAGCAAAAGAAGCTGGAGCTGGCTGACTACCTGTGTGAAGACCCCCATCAGCTGTCCCTAGAGGACACGTTCAGCACCATGAAGACCTTTCGGGACCTCTTCACCCGTGCCCTGAAGGTGTGGTGGGCCAGGGGGAGTTCGGTGATACCTGAGACCAGAGTGGGGTTCCCAACCAAGCCAGGCAGAATTTGCCCCTGTGTTCCCAGCTGTGGCTAGGTACAGCCCTGAGCTCCACTCTGTCTGTCCTTGGTATACCCACTGAGGGTCACTAGGTTGAGTGACAAGGCTCCTGTCTGTCTGAACAGGAGAACAAGGACCGGAAGGAACAGATGGCAAAAGCAGAAAGGAGAAAACGGCAGCTGGCGGAGGAGGAGGCACGGAGGCCGAGGGGCGAGGACGGGAAGCCTGGTGGGTCTCCAGGGCAGGTGGGAACAGTTGCAAGTCTCGGGTCCCAGATGGGGCTGCTTGCCTTCCTCTCCCAAGCCTTGCAGGGTTTCTGCAGCTCTCCTAGAGGTTCCAGGGGTGGCCTCTGGATCTCTGAGCAGCTCTCTAAAGTCTGTGGCTCTGCTCTGCAGTCAGAAAGGGTCCTGGGAAGCAAGAAGAGGTGTGTGTCATCGATGCCCTGCTGGCAGACATCAGGAAGGGCTTCCAGCTACGGAAGACAGCCCGGGGCCGGGGAGACACTGAAACAAGTGTCAGGGTAGCCCCCGCAGATCCTCCAAAGGCCACAGATCCTCCAAAGGCTGCAGATCCTCCAAAGGCCACAGATCCTCCAAAGGCCACAGATCCTGGTGAGACCTCAGCCTGTGACCTCCCCACTCCCTCCCATCATTTCCACCTGTGCCTGCCTCCAGGAAGCCTTCTGAGACCTGAGGACCTTTGGGGACCCTACACACAATGCTCTGGAGATGCTTGGGGGCCGGGGGTAGGATAGTGAAGACCCAGTTGGCACAGCTCTGAAAATGACCTATGAGAGGACCATGCCCTTCCTAAACATTGTCACCTTTGGGTGGCTGGGGTATGTGGGGTATGATGGTCCACTGCTGACACCCCTGAGTTCAGGGCACCTGAGATGTTAAGACAGGCAAACCTTTGGAAGGGCTTCACTACTGGGATTCTGGAAATGGATGTTTTTTTGTGGCCCATTGGGTTATCCTCCTGTCCTCCATGTATGACCAGAGTGAAGATACTGCCTTCCCTTGGCCCATAGGAAACCATGTTGGGGAGCTCATGAGTCTGAAGTTTACAGTAGTTTAGGAAGGTTCCAGGTCAGGAACACTTCCGGAGTGAGGCCAGAATGCCTAAAACCCTGGCCCTTACCCTTATGGACACATCCCTCTATCCACAGCAAGTGCCAGCAATCCTACCCAGGGCACAAACCACCCTGCCTCAGAGCCAAGCCTGGATACCACAGCAGCTGGCGAGCCACAGGGCTGGGACCTTGTGGACGCTGTAACCCCCAGTCCCCAGCCATCCAAGGAGGAAGATGGTCCTCCAGCCCTGGAGAGGCGTTCCTCCTGGTATGTGGATGCCATCGACTTCCTGCCCCCTGAAGATACCCCGAATGCCCAGCCCTCTGAGGGGGTCTGGCCAGTGACTCTAGGAGATGATCAGGCGCTGAAGCCCCTCGAGTTCAGCAATAAGCCCCCTGGAATTGCGAGCTCACACCAGGACACTACAGATCCTGAAGCCTTGGGGGGCATCCACCGAGCGGAGGCTGACAGCACCAGTGAGGGACCAGAGGATGCAGCTGGGCGAGCACAGAGCACCCACCTCCCCCGCACAGGCCCTGGAGAGGATGAGGATGAAGAAGACACAGCTCCAGAATCCGCACTTGACACGTCCCTGGACAGGTCCTTCTCTGAGGATGCAGTGACAGATTCCTCAGGGTCTGGTACCCTCCCCAGGATCCAAGGCCGGGTCTCAAAGGGGACGAGCAAGCGGAGGAAGAAACGTCCCTCAAGGAACCAAGAAGGTAACTGGGAGGTGGGCGTTGGTGAGCAAGGCTGGGGGACAGCTGGGTCTGAGCATGTGGTTAAAGCCGACTGTCCTACAACAGGGCCTGGGACCTCTCCCTGCTATCCTGCTGGTCCCTCCCTTACCCCTGCGGGTACTACAGGCTCGACCAGCATCCAGGAGAGAGGGTGATTGAATGGGGCACAGCACTTCACACAAGAGGGCTGCTTTGGGGGCCACTGCCTGCATCACTCACCTGCAGATTCCTGCCTCCACACCCCTTCTGCAGGGAGTGGAGCAGGGTAGCTCTTGGCTCTTTGCTGCTGCAGGGTGGTCTGACATTAAGTCCCTGGTTGCCGCCTCCTTTTGTCACCATGACCAAAGAGTCGGCTTCGGTCTGGTGGTTAAGTTTCTGACCCTGACCAAGAGTGTTGGCATGGCTAGCCTGGCCCCCACAGATCCCACCACCCTAAGTTCAGGGCTGCCCCGTGTGCTAAGCTGATGAGTGTGTTTCCTTTATTTGAAAGCAGAGTTTGCCCCTGATTCTGATGATATTAAGGCAAAAAGGCTGTGTGTGATCCAGTGAGGTATGTATGCAGCCTGGCTTGTGTTCACTAATGACGACAGCGGGTCCCGGGGCCTCAGCCTGCCGCCTGGTCCTCCTGAGCACTAACCTAGCTTGTCTCCAGCTCTCTCGGTACACCAGCAAACCCCTCCCTTGGCTCACGGTGGTGGTGCCTTTGCTGTGCTGCCTTGTTAGAGAAGGCCCAGCTGCCAAGCCTTGCCTGCCCAGGGTCTCCTCTCTCTCAGCTGGAGACAACCTCAGAGCTGAACTCCAGATGGGCTTCCAAGGCATGGGAGATAGAGCCAAGCTGGGTTCCCTGTAGAGTTGTGGGCTCTTTGGGGATGGTTGCTTCTTAGTCCTGCAGGACAGACTGAGGTTGTTCCTATCCGTGTCTCAGCCCTACCCATGGTCAAGGTAAATGCAGCTTTACTAATCCCAGCTCCCCAAGAGACAGCTTCCCTCTGCATGGGGGCCAATCCTTCAACACTACTCCAGCTCGCCTGTGGTCCAGGTTATGGTCAAGCACATGTCTGAAAAGATTGTACGGAAATGGCTGTGTTGAGTGCAGATGCCGCCAGAGGCAAAGGTGCAAGGGCCTCCCCTCCCTGTAGCAGGAGCAGAGTTGGATTCGTTTAGATTCCAGGTTGTCTTAGTTAGGGTTTTACTGCTGTGAACAGACACCATGACCAAGGCAAATCTTATAAGAACAACATTTAATAGGTTCAGAGAATCAGTCCATTATTATCAAGGCGGGAGCATGGCAGCATCCCGGCAGGCAAAGTGCAGGCAGAGCTAAGAGTTCTACATCTTCATCTGAAGGCTGCTAGGAGAAGACTGGCTTCCAGGCAGCTAGGATGAGGGTCTCAAAGCCCATACCCACAGTGACACACCTACTCCAACAAGGCCACACCTACTATAACAGGGCCACACCTTCTAATAGTGCCACTCCCTAGGCCAAGCATATACAAACCATCACACTGGTCTTCCTCTTAAATGCCATAGTGGGTCTTCTGGGCCTGCCTCATGGCAGGACGACCAGGGCCAATACATGACCCAAGACGTTAAAGATGAATTGGACCAGCTTGGGGCCCTGTTCCATGGCCAGGCATCATGGATGGAGGAAGGCCTGGCTAGGACAAAAAGTCTGGCCCCATCGTGAACTGTGGGAGCCTGAACAAACCCCAGACACCTCTGACCCAGCACAGGGGCCCTGGGCCTGCCTGCCTGGCACTCTGAACTGCTGGCCACCAGGCTGAAGTCTCAGGATCGAGGTACAAGGATAAGGTCTGTTGGTGCCTTGTAGGCAGGAGCCCCAGGGGGCTCAGAACACAAGTTTACCATTACTTGTGGCCCAGCCTGCACAGTGGTCTTCCCTCATTTTTCCAGTGATGTTGATCCTGCAGTCAGGACTGCCCCATTGGGCAGTACATTTCGATGGAGACCAGCTCCTGTGTCCCTGGATCGGCAGTCTCTCCATGCCGAGCACCTCTGTTGTAGCTAACTCAGACCTACTACACCCCTGCCTTGGTTGGCTCATCTCCCTACTCCCTACAGATGTCCTAATAACACTCCAGGCAAAGCTTTGACAGATAGCCTTTACTCCGCTCCTTTTCTCTTGACTTCTGGGCAGATTCTCAAACTCAAGCCTCCAAGGGAGAGCCTGGAACCCCACCCACCACTGGTGAAAAAGCAGGCTTTTTAGGCAGCTCAGAGAATGTTGGGAACAGGGTTTCCTATAGGCTCAGGTTTGGTGGCAGTTTCAGTGTGTGGCTGCCAACCCAGGGCCCTCCCTGGTCAGTACCCAGCCAGAGCAAAAGCAGGAAGGACCAAGTCTCGCTCAAAGGACCCAGTGAGGCTGAGTGAGAGCAGACAGTAGGTATGGGTCTGTGAAAAGTAGGCCGTTTGGAGCCCACTGAAGACAGTCCAGACAGGCGTCACACCTGATTGTGACAGCCTCCGAGACAGCAGCCTGCAGGAATCAACTTAGCTTCATCCACTGAGAAGGAATCTGGTACCAGAGTGGACCCGGATACACTTCAGAGCCTTGGCCACGGCAGTGGGACCCTTTACTGGGCACCTAGAGCTTCCTGAGAAAGGCCGTTCTAACACTACCGTTTCCTTCCTCACAGGCCTCAGGTCCAGGCCCAAAGCCAAGTGAGTGCCCTCATCGGCTCAGCACATCGGCAGCTGCTGCATGTGCTGCCCGGAGAGGCTCTTCGGGGCCAGGCTGGGACTGGGCCCCTGAGAAACCCAAACTCTGTGCCTTACCCAGCCAGGATCCTTGGGAGCCTTGGCCATTGATGCTAGGACCTGGCCTGGCGTCACCCTGGACCCCCTGCACGCTCATAGCCTCTCCATCTGCTTTTGCAAACCACTGCCCACCCCCATCGCATGCACCACAGGGGTGGAAGGGAGCCTCCTGTCTGGCTCTAGGGAGATGGGTACAGACACCTGTAATGGGCTGAAACATCCCGCACACCCCAGGACTCAGTTGATTTTTTAGCTGAGTACTGTTTTCTGCATCTTCATTCTGCTGTGGCTGAGTTGGGGTTAGTGAGGGCCTGCGGGGATGCTCATTGGAAGTGCTCTGGGTAGGACCTGGCAGGTAGGCCCTAGGGAACAAACAGAAAAAGTTCATCTGTACAATGGGTGGTTACCAGACCATAGCAGCCGTCACCTCCCTCGGTGTCTGCCCAGTGGGGAACGAGCTGCCCCTGCTCAGCCCCTCTCAGCTGTGCACTGTGGAACCTGCTGGCCAGCAGGGATTTTAACCAATAAAGAGCAACCTTGTCTGTCATGAGTGGTATTTAGACCATTGGAATGAGTAGTCGCATTGGGAGAGGGATCTGGCTCCTCTTCCCGTCCCCAGTGGCACTGGGGTGATGGGATTTAGTGGAGGGAAGTGGATGGGAGAAAGGGTAGGTAAGAGGGCATGGTGACCTCAATGGCCGAGGACTGCTCCTCTCCTAGAGGTGGGAAAGGAGCAGACGAGGAAGCCCATGCATGCTGCTGCCCAGCCTGAGTGGTCTCTTGGGTCTGCAGATGCACTTCCCCAGCAGATAGGGTGAGGCGTGAGGACATGTACTGATGGTCTTCAGCAGACTGTCGCCTTCCACTGGAAGAGGGTGAAGGGGGTGGTGAGCTGATGGGGTGCAGCAATATCAAACGGCAGCTTTTAAACACCTGTGTGGATATACAGGCTGCATGGGTGTAAGGCCTGAAGCCAGGTAATGACCTTGGGCAACAGTGAGCAGGTGCAGGCTGTGTTCCCCAAAGGCCCTTAGTAAAGGCAGGAGTGTCCTACACCCCAGGCTCCTGCCAGTGGGGATCCCAGCCCAAGAGGGAAGTAGGGGCCTAGGGCAGGGAGGCCATGTTGGGGTTCATGTCACCATCTGTGCTCAGGTACCTGGTGGCCTGGCCCAGACCTCTGGAAGCTGCTGTCTGTCTGCCCCTCAGCCAGCAGCCACTGCAGTGTCCCTAAATACTATCCAGGGACCCTGTCACCAGACTCCAAGAAAGTCCAGTGTCTTAGTCAGGGTTTCTATTTCTACACAAACATCATGACCAAGAAGCAAGTTGGGGAGGAAACGGTTTATTCAGCTTACACTTCCACACTGCTGTTCATCACAAAAGGAAGTCAGGATGAACTCAAGCAGGTCAGGAAGCAGGAGCTGATGCAGAGGCCATGGAGGGATGTTACCTAGTGGCTTGCTTCCCCTGGCTTGCTCAGCTTGCTTTCTTATAGAACCCAGGACTACCAGCCCAGGGATGGCACCACCCACAATGGGCCCTCCCATCCTTGATCACTAATTGAGAAAATGCCTTACAGCTGGATCTCATGGAGGCATTTCCTCAAGGGAGGCTCCTTTCTCTGTGATAACTCCAGCTTGTGTCAAGTTGACACACGAAACCAGCCAGTACATCCAGTCACTAAGATCAGTGCTGGCTCTCTGTGTACTTCTAAGCCCCTGACAGTTAGCTGCAGCCTTCTCTCTGTGTGGAAACATAGACTCAGCCACTCCCAAGCATCTGCTGAAGCCCCAGGGAGGTGGTGGTGGAAGGAGATGGGAACTAAGACCGGACAGGGGCAAGTGGCAAACAGCTCCCCACTGCCATGGTGTGATGTCTAATTTGCATTCTGCAAACCTCACCCCACACACTGAAAACCTTTTCTGCCAATCCAAAGGCCGTGTGTTGGTCAGCAACTATGATCAAAATGGCTGAAGAGCTGGCTCAGCAGTTCAGCACACGGGTGGCTCTTGCAAAGGACCCAGGCTGTGTTCCCAGCACCTACATGGCAGATACCAGCCGTCTGTAAGTCCAGTCCTAAGCAACCTGGTGTCCTCTTCTGGCTTCTGTGAGGAACAGACATGTGCATGTTGTGTAGACATACATGCAGGCAAAACACTCATACACATAATTTTTTTTCAAACTCATGATCAAAGTTTCCTGTTACCCAAGAATTTTTTCACACTCGAGAGCACCTACTGTTCTGGCCCTAACCCTACCATCTGGCTTTCTCTGGATTTGCCCATTCCAAGCGTGTCATATAAATAGAGGTATTTAACACGTTCCCTTCTGTGGCTGGCTGCTTCCAATTGTTCTTGAGATTTGTGGGCCACCTCATGACTGAGTCACATTCTGTGACCGGCTGGGTTATGTTCCTTTTTTTTTTTTTCCATTCAGCAGCCTCTGTGTGGGGGATTCCATGTGAGGGCATTGTGAACAGTGCCAAGGGCAGGATGTGCATGGTAGGCCTGGTGTGAACTGGTTACCTCTCTGCTGTACACATGCCTAACCTGGGCTGCAGGCTGAGTGTAACTTTAACTTGGTAAAAGGCTTTCCCAAAGCTGCTGCCTTATTCCCACCAGGGATATCTTTAATTTTTATTAACTCTGTGGATCCAGGGAAAGGATGGCAAGTGCCTTTACTATCCTAACAGTCTTGCTGGCTCCTCGGACCACTGCTTCTAAGCAGCTTGACTCTGTCTTCTCACTCTGGAGTTCCCAGATATTAAAGTAAAACTGAGTTAGAACAGTCTGCTCCTGGGTAGAAGGCCTACCCCATCAGTCAAACCTGCGAGGCCAGCACTTCACCTGCCTGAGGACAGAGAGCACAATCTCCCCAGCCTTCTTTCTCACTGCTTTCTGGAAGCCAGCCCAGTGGCTAAGAGACCTGGGAGAAGCCAGCCCTTTGGCAGCTATGAAGCACCTAGAACCTTGCACAGGCTCCTGGGTGCCAGTTTGTGTGCATCGTCTATAGGTGTCTGTGTGGCATGGTCTTTTGATAACCCAGAGGGAACCATAGGTGGTGCTATGTCTGTATGCCCTCCCCCAGAGCCTATGCAAAGCTTAGCTGAAGCCACTTGTCTGAGGTCACACAGCTGCAAAGCCAGAATCCCCCCCCCCCCTCCAAACTTAGCGGCTACTACCCTGCCCACCATCCTGGACCAGGCTCACTGAGGGGGTGGGGGTGCTAATTCCGGCTGAGCCTTGTGACTGGCAGGGCCCCAGCTGTTGAGCCTGAGGGAAGCTGTTTTTAGAAAAGCCCTCCCCTTTCTATCTGGGCCCTTGGTTATTTATAGTCTCAGGCTTAGTGCCCAGGACCCATCTAAGCCCCCATAGTCGGCCCCTCTGAATCCTAACTCATGCCTCTTACCCAGAACCCCAGGTTTCCCCCAGGAAAGGGAGCCAGGATTCCTTTCGGGCTTTCAGTAACACCTCCCAGGGGAACAAGGGCAAGCATTAAGTGACCGAAGTGACATTCAACACGGGCATTCTTAAAGCATAATCTTTCTCACCTGGAGAAAAAGTTCATTAACCCATGTAACATTCTGCCAGCTTCCCTCAGTCCGCAGAAGCCACTGTGCCCCATACCCTTCCTCATTCTTCTCCTGTCCAGCCCCCCAGCCCAGTCTCCATCCCTGCATCAGCATTCTCTGCCTGCTTCACCTTCTGGCCACACCTTCCTGAAAGACCTTGTCAGGTATTTCTGCCTGCCCCAGCCACTGCTCCGGAGATCTTGGCCTGAACCACTAACTCTACATCCCACTTCTCGTTTGTCCCCTCCCCACTGTGACACTGAGTGACCTGCACAGCCAGGGAGGTAGCAGCAGTGTGGCTGAGGCTGGCTGGGAACAGCCTCTCTTCCCCAAGCTGGGGGGAGGGGGTGTCAGGCCCCCAGAGGGTGTGTCCAGTCTCACTGGTCTTGTGACCGGCCTGAGAACTGCCCCCAAGACAAGGAGCCTGACTGCTCTGTGAACCTGTCCAGGGGTCAGTCAGCACACTCTGGAAGGACATCCCCGGGGGGGAGGGAGGGGCATGCCACATAGGTTTCCCAGACCCAGGGCTTTCCTTTGTCCCTGTTTCCAGCCTGGACTGACTGACCTGCTTCATCTACCAATCAGGAGTGAGAGCAAGAGCAGGGCAAAGCAGTGCATCAGTGCATCGAGGTGGTGGCCATTGCCCCCGAGGAGGTCTGATATGGGTCCCTTGGAAACTTGAATCCTGCTCTGCTCCTGTGTCCCTCAAGTTGCTCTGGCCCGGGGTAGTTGGAGCACTTCATCTTACACTTGGCACTGGGGTCTAGTAGCCACCCAAGAGCTGCATGTTCTGGGCCAGCAGGGGAGACTATGTGGTCTAGTGGAGAGAGGTCATCCTCAGTTAAGGTGACTTTCTGGGCGACTCTCAGGAGAATGGCTCCCAGTCCTGGTCTCGAGGTTCACAATGGGAAATCAGGTGATCCCGCAGGCAGATCCTCTACATTAGCGGCAATGAAACATTTGTGGTTCTGCTTTTGCTAACCACTCTCTTGCCCCGGGGGAAAAAAAAAAAAAAAAACAAACTAAAAAACAAAAAACACAGCCATCTCCGCAGTTTCTTCAACCCCAAGCCCTAGCAGGCCAGTGGGCGGGGGTAGAGTCCAGTCCTGCAGCACTGGCACCTCTCACGTCCTCGGGTGCTCTGAGTCATCTGCTTGCCCAAGGCGTGTCGGAGCGTCTGCACCCTAAGTGCCCGCCACCTGCAGCGACAGCGGTAGGGACCGGGAGCTGTGGCCACAGGTCACCGAGGTGCGTCACCGCGTGCGCAGGACACGCCCCCGGCCCGTCCCCCTCTCTAGGCGTCCGCATTTAATGGAGCGAGAGCTCTGGCGGCCGCGGGCTCTCGCTTGGCCCAGAGCAGCGGAGGAGCTAAGCCAGCATGTCCGGGACCCGAGCCTCCAACGACCGGCCCCCCGGCACGGGCGGAGTCAAGAGGGGGCGGCTGCAGCAGGAGGCGGCGGCGACAGGCTCCCGCGTGACCGTGGTGCTGGGCGCGCAGTGGGGGGACGAGGGCAAAGGCAAGGTGGTGGACCTGCTGGCCACGGACGCCGACATCGTCAGTCGCTGCCAGGTGCGGGCCAGGCGCCGAGTCCCTCCCTAACCCGCCCAGCGAGCCTCTCCCCTTCCCTGGGATCCGGACGAACCCCTTCCTCCTGTGCCCTGAGTGGGTCACAGCCTTTTGGATTATTCCTCCTTTCCAGGAGCACCTTCCCCACTGCCTAAATCCTTCCCACACACACCCTCTCACACAGAGCTCTTGGCTTCCCACCCACCTCCTTCCCAGGTCAATGGCAGGAGCCGGAGCTAAAAATATAAGTTGCTGCGTTGGGGACATGGGATCCTCAGGGGTAGGGCGTTCCAGGGCAGTGACGGTGGGCTCTCCAGTGGAGAAAGCCCCAACGGGATGGGTCGAGGTACCCTAAGACGCAGCAAGGGGTGAAAGCTGCTTTCTGAGAAGGGGGTGTCCCTGGCGAACCAGCCAGGCAGAGACAAGATGAAGATTGGGATCTAACTCAGAGGAAGGCAGGGGCAGGGGCCTGAAGCAGAGATCAAAGGGCTCTTGGCTGACATGGAGAAAGGAGGAGCCACAGATTTCCTGGGCAGGGTGACCCAGTGTCTGGTGGTGCTCAGAGAAGGCCAGAGATGGGCTTTGTGCTCTTGGCCAGCTGCAAACTGCTCTGTGCTCCCACGTTTGTTCTGCCTGACTCTGGACAATGGGTGGGTACTCTCCTGGGGCTGGCAGCCTGGTCTCCTTCCATCTCTGTGGTGCCTTGCAGCAGCTGACAACCACACTGCCTCTGGGCTGTCAGCCGCAGCACAGAGGGCTCAGTTTGAGGGAACATACTCTGTCACACTGGGTTTGGAGCCACACGTTCGGCTCCTGACCCAAATGAAGGTGGGGACACCCGCTGGAGTCGCTTCTCCCTAGTTCTCTGGCTTTCTTGCTGAGTTCCGGAGGACTGGGAGCAGGGTTCCGGAGGCATAGCTTGGTTCTCTGGGCCACATCTGCCCAGCTGGGGATGAGAATTTCTGGAAGTTCTCCCAAGAATGAGGGGATAGCCCAGTCTCTTGCCATGTTCACCCCCTCCTCCCTCTCTGTCTCAGCTCTGGGTCCTAAGGACAGACCTTGGACCTCCTACCCCATACACCTTGCATGCTTTGTCCAGCTATGTGTGAACAACTGGGATATACTCCCAGTGGTCTGTCTTTCTGCTCTCTCCAGTGACCCAGCACCACAGCCCCGACCCTTCCTCGGTGCCATTTGCTCCTGTCTTTCTGTACAACTTGCTAGTTTTGGTCATCACTGTTAGAGAAGCCGTGTAGTGAGCATCGATGGTCCCAGGCTCCACCTCATTCTGTGACACAGTTCTGGGTGAAGAGGGTCCATCCCTGCTCTATGCCCAAGTCAACATGCCAGGTCCAGATCCCCCATTACTTGACAGGACCTTCAAAGATCAGCACAGGACCACAGTCACCTACTCAGATGGGCTATCTCTTTCTACCACCTGACCTTCCCAGCAGATCCAAACAGGTGTTCCCCTGAAGAATATAAGAGTAGAGACATGTTTCTCTTCCAGTGGCTAATGAACCAGCAGGTCAGGAGTCCCCCACAGAGCTCCTCTACTGGTTGGGAAACTGAGGCTCAGAAAAGTTGAAGAACCAAATTAACTGTTCCTTTGGGTCCTTTACAGCCTTTATTGCAAGCCACCATGATGGCACAGGCCTACCCTCTTTCTCCCCACTCCATGGACAAGGCAACAGAGTCAGCTTTCCATGGGGGTACCACTCAGCCCCCTCTGGAAGGCACCTCCAGTCCTTCCTCCCTGGGTGCTCAGCCCCTGGATTCGTGCAAGCTCTTGGAGACTCTGGTTCCCTGCACTTGTTCCTCTCCTTGGCAGGGACCTCTTTGCCTGCCACTGGCCTCCCAAATCTTCCCTGATCTTATGTGTCTGTGGCCAGCCCTGTGTGATCAGAGGCTGGTGGGTGAGGTCTAGGTAAGCTGCCTCTGGCTTTGAATGGATGCATGAACTAAGTGAAGGCTCCAGAGGCCAGCCTAAGCCATGTCAAAGGGGTAGCAAACACAAGAATGGATGCAAGTCATCAAGTCCCCCTATAGTAAGGCGATGGAGCCAGCTAGGCTACCGGTTCCTTAGCTTCGGGAGAATGGGCTGTCCTACCACTTAACCCCTCGTGCCAATGGGGCTATCCTCCAGATCTGGATTCCACACTTTTCCGTGTCCACAGACACTTGTTGCTGGTCTCCAGTACCCTGGGCTCTGACTCTGCCCAGCCCCACCCTTATTTCTTGCTTTGCCTTGATTAGCGTCTACCTTAATTAATTGGGGGGGGGTCTATAGGTCAGAATGCAATGCTGAACCCCCAGGAGCACCCTCCAGCCAGCATCTCTGGCCTCGAGTCCTGTCTGCATTCTCCTTTCTTCCTGTGTTTCTGCTCTCCTTTGGTCCATGCCCCACCCTTCCTGACACACGGGCATTCTCCCTCCACCCTGCATCTCTGAGGCTGCTGGGGGCTGCATTGTCTTCCTCTCTGGTTCCTCTACTAATTCCACCCCTTCCTCACCTCCAGGCAAGCCTTCCCGACCTCCTGCTGGGGTACATTGTAGCTCAAGGCCATCACTTGCCTCCTGTGCTGATTTGTTCTCTCTTTCTCTTCCTTGGAGTCCCAGGCTCCTCTGCCCAGGCTTCCCCTTTCTGTGTCCTCCATGTTTCTTCTTTGGCTGCCTGACCAGCCAGCTGTATCCAAATGCTCCCTCAGATGAGTCCAATGTTCTTGTTACCTGAAGGGTGTGCTGGTCACTATCTCCTCATGCATTCCATTGCTAGTCTAGGCTCTCCCTTCTGTGCCCACAGTAATCTTTCTCTGATACTTGCAGTAGCCTGCCTGGCACTGCCAGGCTGCCACACAGGCCTGCTGGGATTTAAGACTCTCCTTCCAAGTGGTTGCAGGGTCAGAATCCTCAGGGTGCTAGAGCATGGTCACCTGGCCACGTGCAGCACTTGGCTGCTATGGGGGCTTTCTTAGTGTCTACCGTGAGTCCATGTACCATCCCCGTGTCTGGGGCTGCTGTCGATCCGAGGCCACCCTTGTACAAAAGCTGTCCCCAGGCAGTAGTAGACAGCCATGTCCATGACCACAAGGCTTGGAATCCTAGAGCCTTCTCTAGTAGAGTGGCACACTTAGAGCTGAGGTTCCATGCTGGGACCTGCCTTGCAGTCTGCAGGTGCTCTGGAGCTTTCTCCAAGGAAACATAACAGGAAATGCATGCCCTTGGATCCCAGGATGCTCCGGGGGCCTCTGGTGGGTAAGAGGAACCACAGCCTTATGCCTGGTGTTGATTCTAGAAGCAGGTCTCCCTGTGCCCACACTTGTTGATGGCTTTGATGACCAAGCAGTGTCTCCAGGAGAGGACTCCCAGTCCCTTAGCCACGCATCGCCTTGGGAAGGGCCTTCATATTCCTGCCCAGACCTGTTTCTCCCTATAAGGAAAGAAGCAAAGTATGTCTGTGAGCAGATCTGGAAGAAAATGAAGGCCCTGACACCCTGTCCTTCCATACCCCTTAGAAGGTGAGCCTTGAGGAGAGACACCAGCAGGTCAGAGGTCTGGGGACCCCTCTCCTCTGGCACAGGGAGGTTCCAGGGCAAGGGCTCAGGAAGGCATGGACGGGAGCGGGGCCATGACTAGGCTGTGGAGCTTGCGACAGGTTAGTAAGTAGGCTCAGTCCTGCAAGCACACAGCGCATTCCACCCAAGGCCTGAAGGACAGCCAAAGCGGACAGACAGAGGAGAGCTGGGCAGGGGTGAGCTTGTGATGTGCAGAACCCCCTGCAGGTGCTGAAAGAACTGAGGAGGAGCTGAGGTGAAACAGAAGCAGAACTGCAGGAGCCCCGGGAGCTGAACGCCTGTTCCTTAGCTTGCCCCTTGTCTGCACGGCACATTAACACACATGTCACTCGCACAGAGTCCTTCCCTGCGGTCTGTGAAGAGGCAGAGGTACTAATTACCCAAGGGCCTCCTACCTATCAGGGACCTACAGATATCATCAGGCCAGAATAGGAACAAGTAGACCGGAAGGCAGGAGCCCAGAGCACCCCCTGGTGGAAGCAAATGCCACAGCCCCCTATCCAGGGACCTGGAGGGAAATGAAGGTCCTGGCCCTTTGTTAGAGGACAAAGATGGAGAGAAGATTAAGAAGGCCTCAATGCTGGGGGGTGCTCTACCTCCACACACAGGCTTCCTGGATGGAGGGGCCCAACCAGGCAGAAAGGTCTATTCCAGGTCTCTGCCCAGCAGGGCCCTGGAGCTGTCCTGAAAGGAGATACCGGGACACTAGTTGGTTATGTCCAGCTCTGAGGTCCTCTGCTTAGCTTAGGGTCTTTGCACTGATAGGGTCCTGGGATAATCAGGACGAGCTGTGTCCAGAGGGCCACAGATGAGATGACTGTAGAAAAAGCACTGTAGACTTTGGGTGGGATCTCAGGGCTGTGGGGCAGGTGGGCTCTTCAGCCCATGTTAGGCGTGGACAGGCAGAGGAACGGAGTGTTGGTTTCTACGACGCGTGTTCACAGCATGCAATATGCAGCCCAGTCAGAGGATGTCCCTAAAGGGCCTGCACCCAGAACCCTTCCCTGCCTCACACTGAAGACATGGGCCACAACTACAGGGCAAAGTGGAGGTTGGGAACAAGTTGATCTGGAACAGGATCTGGTTTGCTTTTGGTCCCTCTTTGTTTTCCAAAGACAAAAGTCTCTTGTCTTAATTGGACACCAGGGCCTGAGGGCTCTGGGTGACCAGCCAGGCTGTCAAAGAGTGTTAGGGGGACTTCAGTGCACACAGAGTCCTCAGAATTGTGCTGAGGAGAAAACCGCAGGAGGACCCTGGATGTACCAAGTGACACTGCCATGCCCAGCAGGCTCATGGATGCCCCTGACCCTGGGCCCTGGTGTGAACCCCTGTGGTACAGATATCTTGAGGTATGTGCTTTGAGCCGTCCATGTAGCCGTTCCTCTTACCTGGCCAATGGTGAGAGGTGTCTTGGTGTGCCTTGGGGTGGCCATGCCTCCAAGGGTGCTTGTTGTTCCACACTATTCACACATAGGCGGAGAGGAGCTACCCCTGCTGACCCACCCTGAAGGCTGTGCCCAGGTGTCTGGTGTTCATCTGCGAACATAGGTAGCTGGTCATCTTCCGGCGGACCCCCAGGAAGGGGAGTCTGAGCAAGTTCTTAGCTCTGACATCCTGGGTCCTCCTTAGTGTTCAGCAACCAGTGGTCACCCTGACAGACGGCTCCCACAGTAGGGCGGGGCCGCCACAGATCTTTGGGCTATTCCTGACATACACTGCCCAGTGCTGCTTGGACACTGTTGAACTCTTCCAGGTACTGAGGGGTCAGCGAGATCCTGAGTTCTAAGATGCCCTAGAGCAGCCTGAGGCTGGCACACCTCTCCAATCCCCAGAGCTGGAGCCACAAGTGGCATAGGTGGTGTTTCTCCACCTGTGTAGAGCTCCATGGGGCCCTCAGGAGCCTACCCGCCTTTTAAGGGGGTTGATGAGCCTCAGAAACAGAGCTGACCTCTGCCTCTCCTCACCCAACCTCACACGTGGGAGCCATGTCTAATCAGCTGTACTGGGCAGGTTTAAATATCCCACATCCTTTACAGAGGTTGGTGGCTCTCAACATGCCCAGATCTGGTTAAATGTCTGGCCTGGGTTAGTAAAGTCAAAGAAATGGCACTGTGTGTGTATGAGCGTGTGTGTGTGTGTGTGTGTGTGTGTGTGTGTGTGTGTGTGTGTGTGCGTGCGGTGGGGAGGGGGGATGTCTTGCTTCCATCTCCACCAACTGTCCCTGTACTCTGACGGTCAGTCTAAGACCTCAATAGGAACAGGGAGACTGTGACCCTGAGGCCCCACAGGGTTGCTGGAAGCCCAGTGTCCTGGGATGCCATGTGCCCTAGCAATGGCCTATGCCGGATGCCTGGGCATTGCAGTGTGCTCTGGCACTGAGGTCATCTGATATCTGTTGGCCCATGGTACTCATGCCTGTTCCTAGGCACCTGTGTTTACCCCCAACACAGACAGGCGGGTGCTTGCTGTCTGTGTCCCCAAGCCAGCTGATGTGACCCTGAGCACTCAAAGAGAGGGTGGGAAAGAGCATCCCTCCTGGGGTGTCTGGGTTCCCTGGACCTCACCACAGTGGAAGGCAGGTTGGCCACCTTGCTGTCCCTGGAGGTCTGCCAGCCCAAGCAGAGCTCATCCCTCTAGGCCTCGCTTCAAGCCTGTCTTCTCTTGGGACCTCAGTTTCCAATCTGTTCTTGGAGACCGTCTTGACCGCCTCAGGCAGGAAACAGGATTGTGAGTGTTCAGATATTTGGGGAACTGAAATGGTGGCAATTCTGCACCTACTGTGGCAAAGCCAATCATGGATAAAGTCTCCAAACCCAAGTCTTGCCAAAGTCCCCCATGGGCTTGTCCCATGCCTGATGGTGTGACTTTACAAGCCTAGGGGCAGGACACAGGCATCTACAGTTCCTAACTGATGGCAAGTTCAAAGCCAGAGCTGCAGGCATCTCCCTCAGCTCCCACTTCCTTCATGCCCCGCCCACAAATACCATCTTCTTTCCACTAGTCCCTCTAGGCCTCTTCTTCTTAGCCAATTCCAGGACAACATCTGTCCTGCTCTGTGTCATTTTCTCCTGCTCCATGGGCAGCCTAGGGTCACTATTACCTGCTCACAGAGGCTGTAAGGACAGACTGCCTGCTACCTCCAGGTTTCCCTACCCTCATGTGCCTGGAGCTACCCAAAGATTAGGGGCTCCCTGAAAGTCACATTAAGTTGAGGGGCCTCCCAGACAGTCCCCACCCTTTACACAGCAAACAGCTCCAGCAGAATTGTTTCAGAGGCTCCAGAACAGACTGGACAGCATTTCTTCTCTAATAGTTGGGTGTCTGGGGTCCACGCCATGAAGTTGGTCTCTAGCTGACTCCGCTCTGTCAGCTCCATGGTAATAAGCCTCACAGAGGCAGACAAGGAAGAGGAAGCTTTGGCATACAGGTCTGGGGCCTACTCTTAAAACTCATGGAAAGTGAAGTCCTTGGAGGGAGAGCCCCTTACCCAGGGTGTGAGCATCAGCATCCTCTGCCTCCTACCTCAGCAGGAGCTGACAGATGTGATCCTCCATATCCCAGTGCTGAGGGGTAGTCATGAAGGGAGGTGAACCTCCACTGAGGGTCCTGCTTTAGTAGGCAAGGGAATGATCTTTGGGAGCTGAAACACCTCGGCTCCAACAGCAAGGTAAACAAAAGTGTCATGTGCCTGGCCTGTGTGTCTTCTGAGGCAGGGAGGGGAGCTGGAGCTGAGTGAGCTTCAGGGTCCCTAAACTGCTGAGAGTGCTGCTGCTCTCCATTGTACGGTTAGGGGACCACAGTGCTCTCTGCAGGTGGGATTTGGTACTGCAGGCCATAACTCCAGTGGCCTTTGAAAACCCGCAAGACCAGTATGGTTCTCAACCTGTGGGTCACGATCCCCTTGGGGGGTGGGGTCACATATCAGATCTCCTGCATATCAGATATTTATATTATGATTCATAACAGTAGAAAAATTATATTTATTAAGTAGCAACAAACTAATTTTATGGTTGGGGGGGGGTCACCACAACATGAGAAGCTATATTAAAAGGGTCCCAGCTTTAGGAAGGTTGAGAACCATTGTTCTAGAAGACCCTTGTACCTTGCCCCCAACACCCACCAGCACACCCAGACTATAAGTTCCTGCTGGACAGAGACCAGCTAAGGAGCATTCCCAGCTTCCTGTGGGTGACAGGATACCACAGTCAAAGGCAAGAGAGCTTTAGTGACTCACCACCATGAGCCTCTGAGAGCCTGAGGACACAGTGTCCAGGGTGTGGAGCTGTGTGCTTGTGGTCAGATGACTAGCTAATGGCGGGAGGATGCTGAAGCCTGTCCTTGGTGTGGGCCCTCTCCCCACCCTGAAAACCCTATCCCAACTGGCCTATCTTCAGTCAGCTTGAATTCCCAAAAGAAGGAGCCTCCCTAGAACAGGCTGACCTAGGAGTCTCTTGGTCCTTTCATTTTTACCCAGGATGGGGCCCGGTGAGGAAGGCTGCAAGCTGGGCTGTGGGGTCTGAGTCTGCGCCTTCCATAGGGATTGTTCCTCAATTCCTCATTTCTCCTTGGTGGAGAGGGAGGCTCAGCAAGGTTCACCTGCCAGGGCTGCACTAAGCCCTGGGACCAGGCTGGGCCTGAGCACCCATCTAGTCTCTGGCCATCCCAGCATCAAACACTGACTCAGACCAGGGCCCTGACCATTGACCTAGACTCCCGGAGCCTTATCGCTGGACAACACTGGGGCCTTAAGCACCACATATGGAGAGAGCTGACTCTGGAGTGAGGCTAGGGTACTACGCAGGCCCTTGTGGGATAGTCTTCAATGCTCAGGTACTATCAGCTCATTCTGCTCTCTGTTTCTAGGGGGGCAACAATGCTGGGCACACAGTAGTGGTGGACGGCAAGGAGTATGACTTCCACCTGCTACCCAGCGGTATCATCAACACCAAGGCCGTGTCATTCATTGGTAAGTGCCCCTGCAGCCCCAGCCTGACTTCTTGACCTGGGATTCCAGTGAGTGTGGAGAGGGTGGGGAGTCTCACTGTGCAAACCCCAGAGCTGGGCCTGCACCATGTGCTCCCCTGGAGCCCCGACCGTCTGAGCCTGGTCTCAGCAGGAGTCAGAGGATAGAGGAAGCTCTGTGGAGTACACAGAGGCCACGCCCCCGTGTGTGTGTGTGTGTGTGTGTGTGTGTGTGTGTGTGTGTATTCAAGTTCACATGTATGGGTATGTTTGTATGAGTGGGGGTACATGTGTAACAGTGTGTCTTCAAAATACCTGGGCCTGGGAACAGCCTGGGCATATAAATAGCTGTGCTTTCCTGACGCTGCCTGGGCTGTTATAGCCATCACCCCCTTGGACAGCTGTTCCAGATGCCTGACAAGGCTTCCCTACCCCTGGTCTCTCTAGTTGTTGAAGAGGACCCCCTCCCATCTTGCTCACCTCCAGCCCCTCTTGTCCTCATTTTTCTAGTGCTGGCTGATATACTTGTGGCTTATCTGAGCCCCCCTCCCCCTACACACACGTCTCAGTCAGGAAGCAAAGGCAAGGTAGTGCCTGTCCAGAAGCCAGCAGATAGCACAGGTCTGGCCCATTGTGTAGGAGCAGAGGAAGGAAATCTGCAAGGTAGGGGCGGGGGTGGGTAGACTCAGAGCTCAGACTCCACAGAGCCTTCTCCTCTCAAGTACACACGGTCTCCAGCCCTCCCAGTCCAGAGCCAGGCTGGTGGTGATGTTCACCTTCCACAGTGAGGAGCCCCAGCTACCGAGGCAGCCTGTCCCCATGTGTGCTCAGCAGAGCAGCAGAACATGGTGCTGCCCCATCCTGTGGGAGGCTGTAGGAAATAACCGGCTTCTACTCATCCAGAACCTTCCTTGGTGGAACAACACAGTGAAGACCCACATGACCCGGAACATGTGCTGCTCAGCCCTGGGGATGGCTTGGAGCTGACAACAGGAGAGTGGCAGGCAATTATCTGGAAGCTCACTCAAGAGCAGAGGTGCTGTGCTCATCCAAAGGGTGTCCCCCACACCCCCAGAACAGCCACACAGCAGGAGCACCAGCCTGTGTTGACCCACAGCTTGCAACACTCTCGCCTCTCTGCTGAGGGGTTATTTCAAGATGCTGTGGCATTTGGGTGACCTTTTACGTTCACTGTGGCTTGTGTAATCTCTGAGTCACTCCGATCTGGACTGGTGTTTCACCTCCCTCTGCCAAACCTATGCCATGGCCAACCCCACGAGGCTAGCGTAGGGTTGCTCTCACTGACAAGCCATGTGGCCTCAGCAGGCCCCTTCCCTCTCTCAGCCTGTGTATCTAGCTGTGTGGGCTCACTCTGAGGGTTGTGTATTTGTTTTTCCATGATAAAGGATAGCCCCCAGGGTCCTTGTGGTTCTTGGAACTGTTAGGGTCCCCATTTCTCCATGGTTCCTATTCTTATAGAACTGCTTCATTGAACCATAAGTTACACATTATAAAATTCACCCGTTGTTGGGGGTGGAGAAGAAGCTCAGTGGTTAAGAACACTGGCTGCTTCTTCCAATTCCCAGCACACACATGGCAGCTCACAAGACTCTGTAACTCAAGTTCCAGGATATCTGACACCCTCTTCTGGTCTCCATGGCCACCAGACATGCTCAGCTATATGCAGGTATAACACCCCCACACATAAAATACAATACAATAAAATACAGTACAACAAAATACAATAAAATAAAATACTTTCTATTACCCACTGTAAAGGTGAAGTTTTGAGGCCACACAGTTGATTCCAGAATGTTCTGCTCACTCAGAAGTCCCCTGTGTCGGCTGATCTGCCCTTGTCACCAAGGCGGTAGTTTAGTGTTGTTTCTCTTTGCTTTGCTTTTGAGATAAGGTCTTGTGTGGCCCAAAACCAAGTCTAACCTTGGCTTATCCTCATACTGAGAAGTGGGTTGAGTTGAGAATTTGAGAACCCAGATGGGCTCCAAACTCATGATCCTCCTGCCTCAGCCTCCTAAGTGCTGAGACTCTGGGCCTGCATGCCATGCCTCCAGTGGGCTTTAAGCTGCTGTTCTGAGGTCAGAGTCATATCCCCTTAGAACAGGATGCATTCGAGTACACCAGGCAGAGAAGGCTAGCCCTGGCAGAACTCATGGGTGGGAGCTGCAGGAGCAGGAGACTGGGGCATCTGGGTTCCTTACATGTGGGTTAGAAAGAAGGCTTCCTGCCAGGCTGATCTGGAGCATGAGGCCTGTGGGTTTGGGACCCTGGCTGTGTTTAAAGCTCAGTCCCACCTCTCTGGTCTATGGTGGTCACCAGGTCACCCCACATGGAAGACAACCTCCGATCCTACTTTCTTTCTGTTGCTGAAGCACTCTGACTAAAAGCAACTTGGGGAGGAGCGAGTTTATTTGGCTTACATTTCCAGGTCACAGTTCATCGTTGAGGGAAGTCAGGGCAGGAACTTAAGTAGGATCTGAAACAAAAACCAAAGAGGAATTCTGCTTACTGGTTCTTACTCTCTGAATCATTTATGCCCACCTCTGTCTGTTAAGGCCCACACTGCCCGGCTTGGGGGTCACTGTGTCCCACCAGAGCTGCTGCTCTGGTCCACGGGTCAGGGTCTAGCAAGAGAGAGAGAGTGGGAATGGAGGGGAAGAGACGTGAAGAATGGAGACAAGCCAGAGTATGTGACCAAGTCTCGTTTACTAAAAGGAAAATCCTGGTTATATATACACTTCACCAGGTGCCTTGCAGCCATGGACAAGCAGGGGAACATGACTGAAGGTATTTTACCATGTGTGCCTTGCAGCTGGGGGCACTAAACAAAACAAGATATGTGGGATAATCAAGATGTTTATCAGAGTGTGCTCAGCTGTTGTAGGCTGTTGAAAACAAGTCTCTTGTCAGGATATATGGTCCGAGATGGCTGCAAAGATGATAGCCGCTTTCTGCTAGGAGTCGGCTCCCAACAGGTCCCCCTTTTAAATTTTTTTTCAAAAGGGAAGGCTGGGAAAACTTATGGAAACCATGCCTGCCTTAGGTCAGAACAAAGAACCCCAGCCTCCCTTTCCCATCTTTGGATACTCAACAACCATTGGTTGAGCTCCTGTCTTAGGTTGGTGAGGCCTCCCAGTTAGGGGCAAGAGTCTTGAGATGTTCTCTTACCCGTCATTGACTATCCAGCTTAGCGCTTAAGTTAGGGGTTAATCCTCATCAGTCTTGATGAGAGGTTTTACAATCCCCTACTTCCAGCCTCTAATAATGGACCTGTATGGGTTTCATTTGAATAGCGTCTATCTGTTGTCATACAAAAGCCATCAGTCTGTTGAACAGCATGAACCCAAGAGACAAAAGACTTAACAATGCCTGAATAGTCAGTATAAAAGCAACACTCTTATTTAAGGGCAACACACAACTCCCTCTGTCAGAGGAGTAAAAATATCTACAGAGGATACAAATGCATTATAGCAGAATCTAAATCTATAGAAATACAGAACTGATCATGGCTTTGATCTTAACAAAACAAGTAAGGAAATCCCTGTCCCTGCTCAGTCAATCTCAAACCCAAAAAACAACTATAATAACTGTGGTGGTGGGTTGTCTCCTGGGTCTAAACAATGTTCCCTACTAAATCATAAGTTGGGGAACCAAGAGTCCAATAGAGCCACCCTGGAGGTACGGGTGGTGATGTCTCCTTCCTTTTTGAGAACTTCCCAAGTCAGGTTTGCTGGTTGATCTGTTCCAGTTTGCAGGCAATTGTGAAGCATCTTCATGTTTCCTGCAAGGAAAAAATATGCTTCTCAGGGGGTTTCTCCTCCCTGGGTTTGTTATTGTTGTCTATTTGTTTAATCAGTCTCTCTGGCAGCCAGTGTGCGGCATCTGCCATTTGAGAATATATGCAGACAGAACCTCTTCCCCAGATAAGCACTGGATCTGGCCCATTCCAGGTTCCAGTTAATGGGTCTTTCCAGAGGACTGTTGCAAATTTTTTTTTTTTTTTGTATCAGGATGCCAAAATTTATCTGCAGTAGATTTTCCTTCAGAATCCAAAGTTAGAAAATTTAAAATAAAGAGCGTGTGATGAAGGATAGTTCTGGGGGATCCCTTGGTAGGATACCATTCCCCATTCTTAATTTTTTCTGAATTGACATTTAATGGTTTGATGTGCCCTTTCTACTATTTCCCTTGGCCCTTGGATTATATGGAATACCTGTTTTATGTAGTATTCTCAATTTTTCACAGAATTGGTGGACACTGGAGCTTGTATAACCTGGGCCATTGTCAGTCTTTATCTGTTTAGGCACACCTAATACAGCAATTGTAGCAAGCATATGAGTGATCACATGCTTGCTTGCTTCTCCAGTTCGTAATGTCGTATAAATGAAACCACTGTATGTATGTACACATACATGTATATACTTTTGATTGCCAAATTCATTATAATGAGTAACATCAATTTGCCAGAGACTATTTGGTATCAGTCCCTTTGGATTTATGCCCAAATGAGGAACTGGTAAAAGTGTAACACATGATTGACATTGTTTGACAATTTGCCTAGCTTGTTCTATGGTAATTTTAAACAGGACCTTTAAAGTTTTAGAATTAAGGTGATGTAACTCATGAGCCTTTACAGCCTGATCCAAGTTAGATCGTGGATCTGATAAAGTCACTTCGGTGGGTAAGGCCTCAGGTCCCATTTCTGGGGTTAATACTGTGTGGGTGGCAGAACTGAGGTCCAGTCCTGTGCTTCCTGGTGTTGCTTGACTAAGTTCTGAAAGAGATTGTTGTTTACTGGTATGAAACTGACTGGCCCATAAGCCTGTTTTGGCTTGCATTGGTTCGGGGCCTGGAGCTGGCCCCTGTTCCTGTTTCCCTGATTATGGGAAAGGGTGTTTCCTTGTGTGTCTCTTTTGGACCTACATTCACTAGCCCAATGCCCTCCACGTTTGCAAAGTGGGCAGAGCCCAGGCTGTTTCCTGGGCTGTCTCTGGGTTAACTTATTTTCTGCCTTGCAATCTCTTGCAAAGTGTCCAGACTTGCCACATTTAAAACAGGCCTTTTTGTTTCTACTTGCCAAAAAATCTCTTACTGATTGTCCTTGCATGGCAGCTGCCATAGCTAAGTCCTGTTGGTAGGAGGGACCTATGTCAGAACAGAGACTGATATACCCAGTAAGGTCTATTTTTTTTTCTGTAGGGTCTAATGGCCGCTTGGCAGGCAGGATTGGCATTTTCACATGCAAGTTGTTTCACATAATCTACACCTGCCTCTGCATTACCAAAAATCCTCCCTGCTGTTGTCATTAATTGATGAACAAAGTCAGAAAATCACTCATCAGGCCCTTGTCTGACTGCTGTCAAAGATGCACCAGGGTCTCCCTTTGCTGGGAGTTTAATCCAAGCCTTCATGGCTGCATTTTGAATTTGAGCGAATAAGCCTGGGTCATATTGCATCTGGTTATCACTAGAAGCAAATTGCCCTTCTTCTACTAAGGCATCAAAGGACCAACCATTGCCTGCCTGAATCTTTCTCCTAGCTGTTTCTTTACGATTCTCATGATACTCTGATTTCCAAATAAGATGATCACGACCGCTAAGAACTGCTCTCACTAACGTATTCCAATCGCCAGGAGTCAGCCACTCCTCTGCGGCAAACTCTAAAATTGCAAGAGTAAAGGGAGCAGTGGCACCGTATTTTGATACTGCATTTTTTAATTCCTTAATAATTTGAAAATTAAACCCTGTGTGATGTCTCCAAGCAACCCCTTGAGTGTCTCTGGTCTCTGATACAGGGAAAGGCTCAGCCTCTCCCTCCTCTGGCTGATCTGTGGCTGAACTAAAGCTAGAGGGCAGGGACTGTCTTTGGACTCCAGGTTGAGGAATGCAAGAACCCCGGGGGATTTTCGCAGTTGGCCTCTCGAGACCTCTTCCCTGTCTTTAATTTTTGTAGCTGATTAATTAAGTCCTGATACTCTTTTTCTAACTCTAGTTGTTGTTTAAGAAAAGATATTTTTTCCTGTAACTCCTTTCTGGGATCTACAACCACCATCTCCATAGTGGGAGCATTTGGAGGTGGAGGCGCATAGGGAGGGGGCCTTCAGGAAGAGGGCCATTCATGGTCATAATATTTGACAGCCTCTTCCTCTAGGTCAGCACAATCTGGCTTTGACAATTGTCATCAACCTTTGGTTGCATTTTGGATTCTAATTTCAGATATATACATTTCTTTTTATTTTGAACATGAAAGACAACATTCAAAGAACGAAACAAAAGCAGACAATTAACACACATGAGCAGCAAACAACAAAACAAAAGCAGAGAGTTGAGTTCAGGCTGACTTATTTCTTGCCCCATTTTCATTATCATGACTTATCTTTCTCGAGGCGGCAGATTCTTGCGGCAATCACCTTTGTTTCACTTCTGAATTTTCAGTTGACCCTTCTTCCAGTAACATCCCTCACTGGGTCTCTCGTTCTCGCTGCCTCACATTGAGCGCCACTTTGTTGAGGCCCACACTGCCCGGCTTGGGGGCCACTGTGTCCCACCAGAGCTGCTGCTCCAGTCCGAGAGTCAGGGTCTAGCAAGAGAGAGAGTGGGGATGGAGACAAGCCAGAGTGTGTGACCAAGTCTCGTTTACTAAAAGGAAAATCCTGGGTATATATACACTTCACCATGTGCCCTGTAGCCATGGACAAGCAGGGGGACACAGCTGAAGTCACTTTACCACGTGCGCCTTGCAGCTGTGGGCACTAAACAACAAAACAAGGTATGTGGGAAAAACAAGATGTTTATCAGAGTGTGCTCAGCTGTTGTAGGCTGTTGAAAACAAGTCTCTTGTCAGGGTATATGGTCCGAGATGGCTGCAAAGATGATAGCCACTTTCTGCTAGGAGTCGGCTCCCAACGTTATCTATCTATCTATCTATCTATCTATCTATCTATCTATCTATCTTCTCATTCTTTATTTGGGTCTTGCTATGTAGACCAGGCTAGCCTTAAGTCATAGAGATCTGCCATGCCTCTTCTTCTAGACTGCTGTGACTAAAGGCATGCCCCTCGATGCCCAGCCTCAGCTAACTTTCTTATATAGCCCAGGCTGCTGCCTAGGGATGGGATTACCCACAATGAGCTAAAGATTCTCCCATTAATTAGCAATCAAGACATGCACACAGGCCTTCCGATCAAGGATGTTCTTCAGCTGAGGTTTCTGCTTCCTGGGTAACCCTAGGCTGTGTCAAGATAAAAACCAAGCAGGACACCTCTAAAACTGCCCTTGCTGCACACCAGCTGGGGGCTGAGTGCACAGCTTCCCCAGACACTCCTACATTTCAGGGTCCTCCAGACCTCCCGAGAACTCATGTCTTGTGGCACTAAAGAGCGTCCCAGCATTTGACATTCACAGCTATCTATCTACTTGCCCTCCAGAGACCTCACTTCCCTCTAAGATGTGTCAGTTATAAAAAGTTGCTATCACGATCTGGGGCAGTGCTCAGTGCTCAGCCCCTTTAGGTGAAAACCCAGGATTGAGACTTATGGGGCATCACACCACTGTCTGCAGAACTTTCCATTCCCCATACCAACACTATGGAGCCCTAAACACTAGCCCACCTGCCCACCCTCTCCTTCCCCCAGATTCCAGAAGCTGAAATTCTACTCTCTGTCTTCATGAGTGTGGCAACTTGAGATCTCACCTACCCAGGTTGTAGGGGTCATATCTTCCGTGTCTGAGCCCAGTGTAACTGTGCTGTTGGACGCGATGGAGTGACCATATCCAACACCTGGGTTGGGGCAGTTGAGGTGTTTGCCCTTGCAGTCTCTGATACCAATAGACTGCAGTCTATTGAAATGTAAATAGTCACGATTCCCTGTGCCCTGTGTTGCAGGCAATGGTGTGGTCATCCACTTGCCAGGCTTGTTTGAAGAGGCAGAGAAGAATGAGAAGAAAGGTAGGCCATCCATGACCTTGCCCCACTCATAGGCCCACTCACTGGCTGCTCACTGAACGCTAGCTCTGCAGAGCAGACAGCAGAGCCCTCTCTAAGGAGCAGAAGCGGAAAAGCCTGGCATCTCTAAAACTGCTGCTGTCGGCTCTGCCTACAGCATCACAAGCCCCTAAAATTCCAAGGTGCAGGACATCCAGGAAGGAGGCTGAAGCAAGAGGAGCTCTAGTATGAGTGTGGTGTCTCTTGGGTTGGAGTCCAGGGGCCTCAGTTGGCAACCAGTACCAGAGCAGGGCTGTCGCTACTGTATGCATGCAGAACCTGGTCACACACTTAAGTCAACAGCACTGAAGGGAATGGCCCTCATCACCCAGGAGTGCACACATCTGTCATCTCTGCCATAATCCTGCAGGTCTGAAGGACTGGGAGAAGCGGCTCATCATCTCTGACCGGGCTCACCTTGGTAAGGTTCCCACGGGACTCTGGGGATGGCCCTTCCATAGTACAGGGCTCGGGAAACCATGAAGGGCCTGCCTGGTGCCATATGCTGCTGTGCCTGACTCTTTAGTAAGCCTCAAGGTATCAGCTAGGTCAAAGCTGGAGTCATACTTGGTTACCCCTTTGTGGAGCCTGGGACTCTGGAAGCCCAGTTGTGCTCCCAGCACCCGCTGACCCCTTCTCCTGACACCATTCAGAAAATGAGGTCCCTCATAAACCCCTGATCTCTGCTCCTCTCCTGCCCATGTGCTGGCTGCTGGCAACAGTGTTCGACTTCCACCAGGCAGTGGACGGGCTACAGGAAGTACAACGTCAAGCACAAGAGGGGAAGAAGTAAGTTCCTCATGCCACCATTCTTCCTGTTCCTGGGGACTTCCAGTTCCACATTCTGGTGGCTGGGTGCAGGTCCTGTCTGAGCAGGAGTCCCATCATCAACAAACTTAGGGGTTCTGTGAGAATAAAACCTGCAAGAATAACAGGGTAGTCTAGCCTTGGGGGTCACACCCTGACTCTGTTGGCTGCCACTGCTGTCAGCTGGCTGCCACAGCTGTACCACCCTGAGCACGTACACATCCCACAGGGAAACACAACAAACACTGAACAGGCCTGACTGCCCCTGCTTGGCCAACAGCCACTGCAGCACCAGATTCCTGCTCCTGCCCAAGTGATGCTTGGTCTTCTGTCCACTCAGAAATGTTTGTTAGAATTCCAGATGTGCCAGGGATGCAGGTGGGAAGCTGTCAAGACCACACCACACACACACACACACACACACATACAGAAACACACACACAAACACACACACTCTGCACAGGTGCACAGTGCTCACATACATGTCAAGGCACATTGCTTACACAGATGTGCATATGAGTATGAACATGTGTTTGCATGTGCACATGGCACACAGGTATACAGGTGCCTGCACACATGCATGTACACTAACATTCACGTTCATGAGCACACGTGTGTACTTTCACTTGTACTGGTACATTATTCACACGGTGCACATGCAGTCAGGTATACACACTGGCACAAGCACACTCTCACATGAACACACAAGACACAAGTGGCGACGGTGAACATTTGATTGACTCGGGGTCACTTGGGCAGACATGAAGTGTGTAGAATCAACACTACTACACTGTTCTTGCTGCCAAAGTACTAATGCCAATGCTTAGAAGCAGACAGGGGAAGCCCTGGTGCAGGAACCCAGGGCTCTCTGCCCCATCCTGCACCCTGATGTTATGGGCTTACGCTGTCCACAAGTCCTTGCAGTGACTGAGCCTCCAGACCCCACTGCTGCTGTTGTGTGGTCTCCTTCTCACCTTCTGGCCTTGATTCCTGGGATGGACCGCGGGTCTGCCAGGAACTGGGGTGGGATCAGCCGGGCCCCTCAGCAACACCCACTGTGCATCTTTCAGTATTGGCACTACCAAGAAGGGAATCGGACCAACTTACTCCTCCAAAGCTGCCCGGACAGGCCTCCGCATCTGTGACCTCCTGTCGGATTTTGACGAGTTTTCTGCCAGGTAGGTCTGCCCACCCTCCCACAGTCCAGGGGTAAGACACAGAAAGGTGGCAGGAGACACACTGGGAAAAAGAGCAGTCGGGTCCATTGCGGGCCCTCAGAGGGTCACAGTGAGGGTTGCCTGCACAGATTCAAGAACCTGGCCCACCAGCACCAGTCCATGTTCCCAACCCTGGAAATAGATGTGGAAGGTCAACTCAAACGGCTCAAGGTAAACTGGGCCAGGCACTGGGGAAGCACGCGGAGGTGGGGCAGACCTGGGCGGAGCACAGAAGTCCCAGGCAGGTACTGCTGCCGACTTTCAGCTCCTGTGGGCTCTGTGGACCCTGCTCCTCTGCAGGCTCACGTGGTTGCACGGTCCTCTCAGGGTTTTGCTGAGCGGATCAGACCCATGGTTCGAGATGGTGTCTACTTCATGTATGAGGCTCTCCATGGTCCCCCCAAGAAGATCTTGGTGGAAGGTGCCAACGCGGCCTTGCTTGACATTGATTTTGGTGAGTTTGTCTACCACGCATTTCCATCCTGAGGGGGGTCTAACAGTCTTTTGTAGCTGCTGGGGACTATAAAAACTCATGAACAGCTGAGTGAAATGGGCCACCTTCCAAGGCCAGAGTTCTGTCCTCTCTCACCACAAGGATCCCGTTGTACTGTTTGCCTAAATCCAGCTACATAAGGGAGCATCAAAACAGCTGAGCTAAGATGAGGGAACTGGGATGGAGAAGCTGGAAGTGAGTGAAGAGAGCCTTGCATGGCCGGGTACCTCATATCTATGGCATACCAGTCTACTGCCCTTATTGTTGGGGAAGCCAGGCCACCTCAGCACAGGCTCCTATGTGATTTACCCAGCACCCAATTTAGGCTACTGCCCCAGGACAGGCGCCCAAACTGGTGGCCGAGGTGATCCCCATAGAGCAGGGGTTCTCAACCTTCCTAATGCTGTGACCCTTTAATACAGTTCCTCGTGTTGTGGCGACCCCAGCCATAAAATTATCTGATGCTTCATAATTTTGCTATGGTTATCAATCAAAATGTAAATGTGTGTTTTCTGATGGTCTTAGGCGACCCCCGTGAAAGGGTCATTTGATCTCCAAAGGGGTTACAACCAACAGGTTGAGAACCACTGCCATAGAGGGATTCCAACTTTTGCTGAAAAGGCCTCTCGGACCCTGCGATCTGCACAGGGTAATGAGTATCCACTGACTGTTCTGTCCTGCAGGGACCTACCCCTTCGTGACATCTTCCAACTGCACTGTGGGTGGTGTGTGCACCGGCCTGGGCATCCCGCCCCAGAACATAGGTGATGTGTATGGTGTGGTAAAGGCCTACACCACCCGTGTGGGCATTGGGGCCTTCCCCACGGAGCAGATCAATGTGAGTTCCAGCACTGGGGTGGGGTGGGATACTTGGGGTTGTGTCCAGTGGAGCTGTAGGTATGCGGAGGGGACCCAACTGAACAGTTCCATGTCCTAGTGGGGTCTTTTTACAGCACAAGCTCAGAGGTGAGGTGTTAAAGGCTTTGAAGGCCAGTTTGTTTCAACACCATCAGCATCACAATTCATAAAAGGGGTGTGCATGCGTGTGTGTGTGTGTTTATGTTCACAAATCCATTTTCCTATCGAGTGTGTGAATCCCACAGACAAGTGGGAAAGTTCAGCACTACCTTAGAGGCTGAAAGCAATGCCCCTGTTCCCTGTTCCCCTTTCTAGCCTTGGAAGCATTTCCTGAAGTTACTGAGGCCTCAGAGTCTTCTTCCTAGCCTTCCTTACCTGACTTTACCCTGACACCTGATTTGAATGAATCATGGCTCTTGTCCCAGGAAAGGGAAGTGTTTGAGAGAGCCTGAGGTGGGCTATATTTAGGGTAGGAGATAAATCCTGGTCCCCAACCCAAGTTGCAGGACAAGCCCCCATCCTCGCTTGCCCACACCTAAACAGGATAGAGGAGGTGGGCTACCTGCACCTCCACACACAGGCTCGGCTCCGGGAACAAGTGCTGCCTTCTCAGAACCAAACTGGGGAGCAAAGCCCTGAGTGAGTCTTCAGCTGGAAGAGGATGGAGAGGAGAGGAAACCAGGAGCACAGGAGACAAATCGGGCACACACCACACCTGTCCTGGCCAGTGCCCAACACGGCGGACATAGACGGTCCTTTATTCTCACATAGGAAATTGGAGATCTGCTGCAGAACCGTGGTCATGAGTGGGGGGTGACCACAGGCAGGAAGAGGCGCTGCGGCTGGCTGGACCTGATGATCCTCCGTTACGCTCACATGGTCAACGGCTTCACTGCGTAAGCAGCCCCTCTGAATACTCAGGGCTAGGGTTAGGACTAGGCACCATCAAAGCTACATCACGTAGGAGTCTTCTCCCATCCCAAAACTCACAGTGCAAGTGGAACTCTTCTCAGGGGCTGGGGCCCCAGCATCTGTGTGGAGTCTTTCTATCCAACCAAGCTCCCTTCCCAAAGTGAGGCCAACACCAGGGAATAACATGGAGGCTATAGGTGTGGAGCATACCCAGAACAGGGTTGCACTTCCATCCTGACCAATCCAAAGCATCCCTCCAACAACAACAGGGGCCTTCCCAGGTCCCTCACCTCTGAGGGCCTGTGAGAGAAAGCCTCCAAGGATGCTCTCCAAGGATGTTCTAAGAATACTAGAACAGTTTTCTGCAGGAGTATCAGGGAGCACAGGGTAGACCTCAGGGTCTTTGAAAAGGTCTGATTACTTAGGGCCCTCTTTTGGGACAGAATGAGACTTCATAGGCTACTGCTGGCATCCCTGTCTCCTCTCCTCTGGCTTCTCCTGCCTTAGTAAGAGGACCAAGGCTTCCCCTCCAGTGTTGGAAAGTCTCTGGTGGCTTTAAGACAATCACGGCCTTCCTGGGTGAGAAAAGAATGGCTAGGTAGCTATTAGTATGTGGTCTGCACCCCACATCTAGCCTGAGCAGGCACAGCCAGATGAGATATACCTGTGAAGTCTGTGTGGAAAGGGGAGAGCAAAAAAAAAGGGGGGGGGGAGGGGGAAAAACACTTCGGTACAAGGCAGTTTTGAAGAAGGCCAAGAAAGGCCATTGCCATACGGCTCTGGAGTGGTCCTTGAACAGATGCTTCCTGGGAAAGTGGAAGGGAAGGTGAGTAGTCTGCTTTAGCAGAAGGCCCCACAAGCCCCATGCTACAGGGCAAACATGGCAAGAGCGCTGGCAGAGGAAGCACCCACTGGCAAGAGAGAAAGCCGAGATTTCAGCAGTGCTCTCGTTGGGGAACATAAACAGGAGATTCAGGACGCAGGCCCAGAGGCAGGCTGTCCTCTAGCCTGGTCAGTGATTGCATTGGGGGAAATCCCCTAATCCTTACTGTGTCCAGTGCAAACAGCAGGAGAAAGGGGAGGGTCGAAACCAGACAGAAGCAGTGACAGGATACTATTTCTCCATTTTGTCTGTATCTTGTTTTGGGTACAGGCTGGCATTGACCAAGCTGGACATACTGGATGTCCTGAGCGAGATTAAAGTTGGCATCTCCTACAAACTCAACGGGAAGAGGATCCCCTATTTCCCTGGTATGTGACGTGAAGAGAGCCTGAGTTTTCTTGGCTGTTGGGACACTTCTTGAGCATTAGAATAGACATCCACTAATTTTTAGATGACTAGGAGATGTGTTTCCACCCACAGCAGGCAAAGGGGAGGAGCTGAGACTCTGAGGACCACTGCTTGTCTCCAAAGACCGGCAGCCTCCTGGTTTTAGTCTCTCGGTTTCTTGGGGAGGCCTGGCCCATCTCTGGGAAACCTCAGGCCTTCTAGTAGCTTGGACATGTATTGGGACAGGGCTGAAAGGTAGTTGGGAGTCCATTCTGCCACTTGCCTTGACTTCCTGGGGACCCTTGCTAGCCTTAGAAGGGCCCAGCTCCAAGAAGATGGGCAGCCTGGAAACTCAGGAGACATGAGCTGCTCTGAAAAACATGGCTCTCCAGGAAAACACATTTCGGATGAGAAAACCTTCCCTGTGGGCAGACTCCTTTTTCTTTTATTTTCTGGTGCTGGGGATAAAACTCAGGGCCTCACCTATGTTAACAGGTGCTTAGTCCCAAAGCTGTATCCTCATCCCTCACTGACACTTAAGGGTCTGGCCTGCTTCCTGTGCCCATGGCTCCTTTCTTTCTTAAACACAGGGATGCTTTTCTGGCTTTTGGTTTCTTGTGTATCTGGGTTATGCCTGTCAGCCCAGGTCAGAGACATAATGTATCAGCCGAAACTCTCTCCCTTGCAACACATTATAGGCAAACTGCCTCTTGCTCACCACTTCCAAGGAAACCCAGACAGACTCAGGCCTGTCCCTTAGCTTGTGAAGTCATGTTCATCTGTTGCAGACCGCTCTACCCCACGTTGGGGGCCAAAATGTTGCGGCCCGAGCTGCCCCATGCTTGGGGTCCAAAATGTCTGGGACCGCTCTATCAATGTTGGAACCCACACTGCCAAAAACCTTGGGGGCTAAATTGTTAAGAGCCCGCACTGCCCCAGGCTGCTCTGGTCCATGGGTCGGGATTCAGCAAGAGAGTGAGTGAGGACGGATGCAAGGAATGGAGACCAGACAGAGTGTGATTCAATCCCGTTTATTCTTCAGTATCTCTTCCTAGTCCAAGTCCCAAGTCTTGAGTTCCTAGTCCCTAGTGCCTCCAAGTTCCAAGTTTCCAGTTCCAAGTTCTAGTCTCGAGTCTCATCCAAGTACAAGTGTCTAATAATTTCTTCTGTCTGCCTCTTGACTTTTATATGTCTCACTTCTAAGCCACACCTTTAAGTCTTATCTCTAAATTACAGCTTTAAGTTACACCTTTAAGCCTCTGCTCTAAATCATACCTTTAAGTCTCACATACCCAAGGGAAAATCCTGGGTATCTAAAACAAGATGTTATCAGAGTGTGCTCAGCTGTTGTAGGCTGTTGAAAACAAGTCTCTTGTCAGGGTATATGGCTCAAGATGGCTGCAAGGATGATAGCCGCCTTCTGTCGGCTCCCCACATACATCCTTGATGCCTGGGTTGTTGAGCCTACTGAATCCTGACCTCCGAAAGGATGACCCTTCAAGTTCATAGAGTCTTGCTGGTGGCTTGGAGCTCTGTGGTAATGTGGAGTACCCAGGAGAGACACTGTCTGTCTCTGGGGCTTGAGAATCCTTATAAAAGGCTACCTATTCCAGCATCTTCCATTAGCAAGGGATGGTGCATCAATTGTGAACCATGGGGTCCCAACACAGAGCTGGGTGTCCCAAGCAGGAAGAGCCATGTACCTCTAAGGATTCCTTGGCTTCAGGCTTCAAGAATCCCTTATAATGTCCAGTTGTGCCTTAGAGTTTCCCCATTGACAGCTCTGTGGCTACTCAGCAGATGTCAGTTAGCCAGTGTCTCAGCACTGGCCATGCTTCCTGGCTGGAAGGGGAGCAGCCAATGTTTGAGCCCCACTGCAGTCCCCTGATCACTGCCCAATGCTGAAAAGCCAGCAGGGCCACTCGTCCTCAGGAGCTTCCTGTCTGCCAAGTCACTAGGTGAGAAGACAACCATCTCCACAAGTAGAATAGTCCATGGGACCCTGCTGAACCCACCCTCTCCCACCCACAGCTAACCAGGAGATACTGCAGAAGGTGGAGGTAGAATATGAGACACTGCCTGGATGGAAAGCAGACACCACGGGTGCCAGGAAGTGGGAGGACCTGCCCCCACAGGCCCAGAGCTATGTGCGGTTCGTGGAGAATCACTTGGGTGTTGCAGGTGGGTTCCTCCTACCCCCATAGCCTCAGCCTTGGATACCCCGAAGGGCCTGTACCCCAACACAAGGCCTAGTGAGAAATAAGAACCCCTAGGCGGTAACCACATGAATAGAACAGATAAGAAGAGGTGGAGCTAGGAACAGGTACCATCTAGGGTAGGTCATTTCTACAGCTCCAGCCAGGTTGGGGCCCAGTGACTCAACCTCAGGTGTAGCCTAGGGTATAAAAAGCAGGCAGAATGTATGTGCCCTGTCATCCAAAGGAGGTTCAGGGTGTATCCCTATGGCTCAGGCAAGGGGAAGCACAGGATAGGAGCTGCTTTCTGCTATCCTATCATGGGGCCCACAATACAGTTTTAAATGTTCCCTTTCTGGGACAGGAGAGGTGGCTCAGCAGTGAGAGCCATGCTGCTCTTGCATGGTCCGGGGTTTACTTGGCTATCACCCTCATGGCAGCTCACAGCTGTCTGTAACTCCAGTTCCAGGGGATCCTATGGCCTCTTCTGACCTCTGTGGGCATCAGGCGTGTATGTAGTGCACATACATGCATGCAGGCAAAACACATAAAGTTCTAAAAAATCTAAAAATGACTATTTAAAAAAAAAAACACTCACTCTACTTGGTGAACAGACAGCCCCTTTGCCGGAGGAATGAAGAGTACTTGCTGCAAGGTTAAAGGACATTTTGTAAACTGTGTACACGTACACAGAGGCAGAGGACAGCCTCGGGGCTTGCCCTCAGGAACGCTGTCTGCCTCTTTATAAGACAGGCTTTGTCATTGGTCTAGAACTCACCCAATGGGTCAGACTTGCTGGCCAGTGAGCCCCAGGGCTCTACCTTCCCAGTTTACCAGGGTACTCCACCAGGCTAGCATTGCAACCAGGACTCTCGGGATCAAACTCAGGTTCTTGTGCTTATGAAGAAGTTCTCATCTCCCCACCCCTCTGAGAAGTGTTTGTGTTCATGGTCTCTCTTCTGTGCCCTTCGTTGTCTTTCAGTCAAATGGGTTGGCGTTGGAAAGTCCAGAGAGTCCATGATCCAGCTGTTTTAGGTGCCAAGCAGAAGCTGGCAGGTCACACGGCATGAGTGACAGCTGCAGCCGAGACCCTCAGAAGTACCACCAACACCTTCAACAAAACAATCTGAAGCTATTTTCCATACTTTTATTTTTCTATGTACGTTTTCAGCTTGGCCCACTGGATTCTACAACAGTTTTAAATGTGTGAAATCAACACTGTGTACATTTTTTAAAAAGTTTGCTTTTAAAATGAGCCTAGGTGCTCAAAACAGAGGCCTTCAATGACTGATCATCACACGGTATGTGTTCAGCTGGAGCCATAATAATAATAATAAATAATAATAATAAACATAGCCAGGGGTCACTGAGCCACCAAGAGGTCATTACACCCGTCTCGACTTCGTTCTTGTTTTAATCACTAATGACCACCTTTCCCGATGACCATGGTCTACCTGATGCTCTCCCAGAAAACAAAATCCAAGTAGCTGAGGATTGTTGCCCCCAGCACAGGGTCCAGGGGACAAAAATCAGAAGCAGACAACCAAGATGGCACAAGGTGAAACTTTCTGGGGACTCATAGACAGTGAAGCAGGAGGAGCCCATTTCCCAGGGTGAGGGGAAAAGGCTTACACAAGGTCAGACAAAAGTGACTCAGGGTCCTCTAAAAGGTGCCTCCCTTCAAAACAAAACTATCGTCCAATCAGGCAAGATGTGTGTGTCTTCACAATGGGATGGCTGAGTGACACCATCCTACAGAGCCTGAGAGGGTGCGGGTGTTAACCTGGTGGGCAATATGGGTGTTATGACCAGGATGGCATTGACTGAGCTCAGCCAGACTCTTGCATTTCTGGTGTCATCGAGGGAGCTACAGTATTACTCTTACTCAGAAAACAAAATGCAGCAATGATGCAAGACAGACTTGGTATATTACCACCTAAGTACATGCATTCCAGAGCTGCCAGGGCATTCAGGAATAACAGTCCTTCCTGCCTCCGGGGACAGAGCAGCCCAGACAGCACCTCATCATTCTAGACAGACACACTCGGTCACTGTCCCTGGGAACTTCTTCAGACTGAACGAGACACGTTTTAACTAGTACTGCCTCTGCTCTGTGCTCATTGCGACATCAAGGGGCCTTGAATGATGTGCCAGCATTTGGAGTCCATTAGGCTGTCCCCAGCATCTGTGGTACATTAGGCTATCCCCAGCATTTGGGGTACACCAGGCTATCCCCAGCATTTGGGGTCTATTAGGCTATCCCCACTCTGGAGACATATCTCATTTGTGTTTTCACCTCCATGACAAAACATCTAAAAAAAAAAAAAACTGAAAAGATTTATTTTGAATCACATTTTCACAGATTTTAGTCCATGGCCAGACTGGCTCCATTATTTTGGGTCTATGGTGAGGCAGAAGCATCGTGGTGGAAGGTATTCATAAGGCAGGAGTAGACAGGACAGACATGGGGATAAGGTACACTTCAAGACACACTCTCCATGAGCGTTTCCTCCAACCAGGTCTCACATAAAAGCCGATTACACATGAACTCACTGTACATGTGAACTTATGCCATCGTCTTAGTTAGGGTTTTACCACTGTGAGCAGACACCATGACCAAGGCAAGTCTTGTCATGGATTGGGGCTTAATTGGGGCTGGCTTACAGGTTCAGAAGTTCAGTCCACTATTAAGGAGGGAGCTTGGCAGCATCCAGGCAGACGGGCTAAAGGAGCTGAGAGTTCTACAACCTCATCTGAAGGCAGACAGAAGACTGGCTTCCAGTCAGCTAGGATGAGTGTATTAAAGCCCACTCCCACAGTGACACACCTACTCCAATAAGACCACCCCCCAAATAGTGCCACTCTCTGGACCCAGCATATACAAACCATCACAGCCATCATATCCTATTACCCCTCAATCATGCCGTCATCGGGGGGCTGACCCTTCAACACTTCATATCCATACCAGAAAGGAGTCAGACCCAGTGGAACCCCATGGAACTTGTACAGACTGCACTAGGAAGTGGGGATTCTGGGAAGAAAAAGTCCATTATCTTAACGTGAACAACAACCTTCCTAGTGGTGGTTCCTGAGCCAGGTCATGCAGTTAAGACATGCAATAGGGGACAAATGTATGTCTCCACACAGAGGTAGCATCCATTCCGTACAGTTCTACAACCGGGGAAACCACCACGGGGGAAGAAGCACAGTTGTCAGTAGTCACTTCTATGGAGTGTTTGTCACTGGGCCTGCCCGGTATACTTTACTTGATTGACCCTTGTTCTATATAGAATTGTGCCCCCTCCTCATCTTGGAAGGCCTAACTCCCAAGACCTCAGAATGTGATTATATCTGGATACAGTTTTTTGTTTGGTGTTTTGAGACTGAGTCTCTCTACCTAGCTCAGGCTGATCTCCAACTCACAGGGATCAGCCTGTCTCTGCTTTCTGAGTGCTAAGATTAAAGGTGTGTGCCAACACCCAGGGCGCGTGGAATTTCGTCTTAAAGAGTAAAATAGGGCCGGGCTATGGTGGCACGCACCTTTAATCCCAGCACTTGGGAGGCAGAGGCAGGCAGATTTCTGAGTTCGAGGCCGGCCTGGTCTACAGAGTGAGTTCCAGGACAGCCCGGACTATACAGAGAAACCCTGTCTCAAAAAACCAAAAAAAAAAAAAAAAAAAAAAAGAGTAAAATAGGGTCCTTAGGGTAGACCTTAATTCATAATGAGATTAGGATACACACTCATCCAGTAAGCACACAAAAGTTTCTATCTACAGATTCAGGAAGACAGAGGCCTGCAGAGAACCCAACACTTTGACCTGAGACTTCCAGTCTCCGAAATCTGGAGAATTAACGGCTCCTGTGTGTACACTCCGGGTCTCCTGTACTCCAAGATGAACACAAAACTTAATGCACCGGAATAACTAACTCTGACGTTCCGATTGTGTAGACATATAAGGACTGAGAAACCCCTCGGCATCACTGTTTTGTCTGTTCAAAGACCCCACGAAGTTTTTAAATGCTGACCAGCAGACCCGCAGGTGACGCCATAAACCCTCAGGCTCGCTGCCCAGATCAGGCCTCAGGGACACAAGCCGAACTTGCAGGGGAAGATGGGTCCCCGGATCTACTATGACTAGTACAAAGCACGCCACTCTACTGTTTGGTGCTGGTAACTCAGTCCTATCACCTATCCCCGTTGCTTAGCGACAACAGAGACGTCTGGCTTTTCCCGCGCTGAGCCCCGCCCTCGGCCTCCCGCTGGTTTACCCAGAGCCCTTTAGCACATGAGTCCCCGCACCGCTGTAGCTCCCGCTAATCCCGCGCCCCATCCCAGAGCCCCGCCTCTTAGTTATCGTCCTATCCTGAGCGGTGGCATTCAATAGCCCCGCCCCAACACCGCCCCCAGACCTATCGCGTGCCACGCCTTACGCAGACCCCACCCTCCCGAGCCAGCTCCTTGGCCTTTTCCCGCGCCCCTGCATTCCACTCACCGCCTCCCTCAGCCTATCCCTCGTCACTAACTGCATAAGTCCCGCCCCCGCCGTCTCCTCGGCCTATCCCGTGCAGCGGCCCGCTTGAGGTGCGCCTTAACCTTCCTCGGGCCTATCGGGGGCCGCGCCCTCGTCCGCTCGGGCCTCCACAGCGGTCGGTCCGAGTGCGCAGTGACGTGTGTTCAGCGCGCTGTGCGCCGCCGTGGTCTGTGTCTGGTACCCGCTATCATGCCCAAGCGGAGCTGCCCGTTCGCAGACGCGGCCCCGCTTCAACTCAAAGTCCACGTGAGCCCGAAAGAGCTGAGCCACGGTGTGTTCGCCGAGCGCTACTCGCGCGAGGTTTTCGGTGAGTGTGGGCTTCCGTGGGTAAAGCGGGCTACGCCGCACGGGGCAGTGGGAGGCTGCTTCTGGCCGCTCCGCTCCCGGAGAAACCCGAGTAGAAACCGAGTCCTGCCGAGCGGACTAGCCTAGCGCGCGACCGGCGGAGGGACTGGGCCCGAGTGGGCGTGAAGGCGTACGCTGCTCTGGGCCCTCTCGAGTGGACTTTCTAGCGGGTGGATGTTGCTGGCATCGCTTTGCAGCGATGACTTTCTGGGGCAGGTGGAGCGCAGCTTACCTTCGCTTGGCGCAGTTCACAGCTGCATCCTTTTGAGTGGTGCCGCCGTGCCTTTGGAATGTGCGGGAAAACAAGCTCCCTGCTCAGCCCCCGCATCTCCCTTCTCCCGTTTCTGTACGCTGGGAATGCAAACTCAAGTGCTGAGACTCAGGGGTGATGCGTGAAGTGTGAGGACTGACTGAGTTGCAAAGAGTGTGTCGTTCTCTTCCCCCTCCCCCCACCCCCCCCAAAAAAAAAAAACCATGTAGACATGGCCGGACGTCGTGGCTTGTCATTTGATGCCAGCACTCAGAAGGCAAAGGCAGGTGGATTTCTTGAGTTCGAGACCAGCGTGAGATGTCTGTCTCAGCACAGAAATAGCAAAATGCAAACGCGGCCCAGAAAATGCCTGAGCCGGTTGAAGTGCATTCTATGCAAGCCTGAACCTGAGTCAGGTCCCAAGAACATACAGTAGGAGAGAATCAGTTTCTGAAAGTTGTCTTCTGACTACACTCTATTTATAATAACTAAGTAGCTAAGTAACTTTAATTTAAAAAAAGAAAAAAAAAATGTAAGCGTTGCAGTTGAAAAGAAGACCTGAGTGTTCATTGGAACCTAACAGCCTGGCTCTACCCTTTTGAGGACTTAAGTCCTGGAGCAGTTGCCAGGGCTGTTCAGAGCCAGCCAGGTCAGGAAGGTGTGCTGGGCTCTAGGGTACACACAGTTTACCAAGCCTCAGCCAGAGTGTGTCTGGACTCTGGTGGACAAGGAATCCTTGAGGAGAAGGACTGCTCTGGACATTGAACTCTTCTCATGTCCCCCTTTTTTTTCAAACAAGCTTTCACAGTGTTCTTAGCCTTGAACTTAAGTAATTCTATCTTAAAGTAGGAGGCAGCTGAGCTGGAAACAGTCACTCCCTTTGAATTTTGGTTTGCTTCCAGTGTCACAGAGAGGTCCCTGGGTCTGGTAGGTCTCCCCCGGCTGTATGTGGGAGTGAGCAGTTCTAGAACTTGCAACAGTATTTCCCTTTTAGGGCTCCCTGGGCCTGAAGCCTAAAGAAAAGCAAGCCACTGTTATAGTGTAAGCAGCCACTTACCCCGGGATGGTGGGTGGGAGGGCCTGGAACATTCTGGGAGACCTTTGTCAGGGGGTTGTTTCTTTGTCTCCTTTAGTAAAGTTGTTCACTAGCCTGGCAGTGGTTGTCGGTGCTGTGCTAATCCGGTGTCTGTTTTCTGCCTCCTTGGGGCACTTGCTTTTGAGAATGAATGCTTCTGAGCCAGAGCTTTCCCTGTCACTGAGACAAGCTTACAGGAGGAGAGCTGGGAGCACGAAGAGGAGATCACCCAGTGAAGTGAAATTAGCTGTGGCAGTGACAGACCATAGGTTAATGGAAGGAGCACCAGAGTTGAGCACAGCCTGGTGGTGAGCTGGTAGGGTCTGCCACCTGCTGTGGGGGCAACAGTGGAGCCCCAGGAGAGAAGAGAGGGGAACATTCTCAGCTTGGAGGCAGGGAGGCCCTGACACGGCCTCAGGGAACAGACAAAGGGGACTGGGTGCCTCTTAGGATCATAGGATGGCTGTGCAAGGGCTTTGCAGTTGGCAGAGTTAACTTAAGGAAGGCTCTTCTTCCCCAGAAAGAACCAAGCAGCTCCTTTTCCAAGGCGCCCAGGCCTACAGAGATCACATATGGGGCGGAGGTGGCTCCATCGACCACCTGCCAAGCTCACTGAAGTCTGGTCTGGTGGGAGTCCCTCAAGCGGCAAGGGGACAGATGTTGATTGGACCGGATGGCCGACTGACACGGTGCCAAGCTCAGGCCTCGGAAGCTGGTGAGTGGCTGTCTGTCAGCGGAACTTGCTATTACACCTGGGGAAGATGGTGGCAAAGTGTTCTGTTCATCTTTGACTGCCTGGGAAGAGGATCTATGTAGAGCAGTAGTTCTCAGCCTGTGGGTCACGACCTCCTTGACAAATCTCTCTTTAAAAATATTTACTTTGCGATTCAAAACAGTAGCAAAATGACAGTTATGAAGTAGCAATGAAAATACTTTTATGGTTTGGGGTCAGCACAACATGAGGAACTGTATATATTAAATAAAGGGTCACAGCATTAGGAAGGTGGAAACCACTGACTTAGAGTCTGGTAAGTTGAGCAAATGTCTGCCCCTCACAGAGATCCAGAGTGGAAGTCACCAGCTTCTGACTGTTGTGCCAGAAGCTCTCCTGGAGTCCCATCTGCAGTAGGAATGCGCTAGTCCATTGCCCGTTGAGGGATGGTTCTCATGTGACTTGTGAAAAACAGGACTGTGCTTCACAACCCTGAAAACTGTTGGGCCCTAAAGCAGCCTAGAAACCTCTTGGCTAACCAGTGAAACAGTAAACCTCACCTTGAGACCCAGACAGATACAGAGTTCTGATAGAGTACTCTAGGGAAGAGTGAGCCCTGCCATACTAGCAACAGGCAGGTGATCTGTCCTGGAATCCAGTGACCAGTCCTGGGAATTCCTCATTGTGAACCCTTAGTGTAGTGCTCCAGGTGGGTGACAGGTTATCAGGAGGACTCAGTTTCAGGGGAAGGAGGGTGCCTGCCACCCTCTTGTTCTTCCAGTATCCTTCCAATGCTGACCACCTGGGTATTTTCTCCTCACAGGCCTTCCCAGGGCCACACCTACCCCTTGTTCGTCCTGCATGAGATCTGTGGATGGGAAGGCAGTCTGCAGCCAGTGTGAGCGGGCCCTGTGTGGACAGTGTGTGTATACCTGCTGGGGCTGCGGAGCCTTGGCCTGTGTGCTCTGTGGCCTTGCAGAGTGAGTACTTTGATCTGTGGGGGTGCAGACATCATGGTCCCTCGCCCTGAGCGGGCACAGGTGCTGGGTGGGTAGTCCAAGACTCAGCGATCCTTTTGAAAGAAGTCTGTGTTTCCCAAGTGTCTGTGGCTTACTTAAAGCAGCTGCCTGGCTTAAACAGCCTTGTGGTCAGGTCTTCTGAGAGCTTATTAGGGCTCCAACAGTCCACACTGTTGTTGTCTAGCTAGCTTCAATTTCTGTCCAGTGTGCTTACCATTTGAGGATTGCTTCACATGTCAGTCACTGGGTACCTGTCCATTCAGGTCATGCCTGCCCTGTGTGTTCCCTGGTTAGCAATGACTCTTAGTATGGAATGGTTGCTGCTCACCTATCCGCTACAGCCAGCTGAGTCAGCTACTTGGAAGTGCTCAGTGAGTGGGTGGGCAGTGTAGAGCCCTGTCCCTTTGTTCCACACTGTAAGGACACATTCCTCCAAGTGAGTATGGGCTCAGTACAGGTTCAGCCCACGTGTCCTAAAGCTCGTGGATCAGATGGAAAACCATGCTTCATATGGCAAGTCCTTGCCACCAGGGTACTTACTTGTCAGTGGTTTGGAGAGATCAGGAGTGCTGCAAGGGTACTCTGGGGAGAGGTCTTAGGAACCTGTAGGGCTGGTTCATGCGAAGGCTGGGAGGGAGAATTTCCAGGCTGCCTCCCAACTTGCGGTGATTGTCGGTCCTCAGGTTTGTGTCAGTGACCATCTTGTTACTATGTCTTTAGGTCACTTCTGTGTGTCTCTTATGACATCTCACACACTTGGTAAACCACAAAGGACTAGAGCCAAGATGTCAGGTTCACAGGATGTTTGCATGCTAGACCTCCTCCCAGAGACAGTGGGAGGAGTGTCCCCAAACTGTCCCTGAAATGCCACGGTCACCTAAGTCTGTCTTCAAACAAGTTCACATTCTGACGTGTGATGGGATTAGGGCTTGAGCGAGTGGGTGTGCAGTCAGCTTCTTAGGTATCTTCTCTCTCTCTTCTCCCCCCCCTCCCCCAACGGTATAGCTATGCCGACGATGGTGAGAAGACACTTTGCACCAGCTGCGCTATGTTTGAAGCCTGAGGTGGCCACAGACAGCACAAGATGTTCACAATAAAGAGAGAGAAGGTGGCTTTTTATATGTTATGTTTTATACCCCAGTAATAAGTGAATAAACCTCTTTATATTTTCACAAGGACTTCCGTCCATCTGTTAACCGTTCTCCGGATAGCAGGGACAGCTACTTGCCAGGCCCAGGGAGTTTCTTCCTGTCCTCCCTCAGCTGTAAGAGAAAGCAGCTGGACTCCAGGAGTCAGGCTGCAGAATGGTCGTCACCTGTGTGCTAGGCCACCTCTGTCACGTGGCCAGCCATCAGCACCTACACTGCTGGGTCCCATGGGATTGATGAGCCCTGGCTCCATGGAGTGTTCGGTTGATGTTAGGGTTATGACAGTCCTCACCATATCTTCAGACATTGTGCATGTGGGCTTTGGAAGGAGTACACAGGAGGTAAGGTGGCCTGGAGGATAGTGATGGGCCAGTCACTGCGGCCACCTGGGTCTGCTACTTCTTAGTGGTTGGCTGGTAGGTGGGTGGATGGACAGGGCAGAGGTCTCCTTGTCCTGCTCTCTAAGAACAGCTATGGCTGTCGGTTCCCGTGCACTTCAGTGAGGTGCTATTCTAGATGAGGTTGGTTCCAGTTTCCTGATAGGACTGGACAGTTGGCCCAGAGGCCCTTTGTGAGCAGGAGGCTTTGGGGACTGCAGGAGGGGAAAGGCCTTACACAGTCTGGGAAGATCCCTCACTGCTGTGGATAATGGGACCCTGGCTAGTTTTAAGGGTGGAAGCTGGTGGTCTGTAGATAGTGGCTAAGAGCTGGGCCCATATGGGCCCCGGGGTAGCCATTACGCTATTGTAGCAGTGCTGGGGGCAGGGGCACCCAGATAGGCCAGCCACTGAGATGGATGTTTTGTCTGTCTGTCTGTCTATCTATCTGTTTATTTTTTATTTGTGGCAAGGGCTCACTGTGAAGCCCTGCTGGCCTTGAACTCACTCTGTAGACCAGGCTGGCCTCAAACTCACAAAGATCCGCCTGCTTCTGCCTCCTGAGTTCTGGGACTAAAGGTGTGCTCCACCACACCTGGCAGTCCTCTGGATCTTGATTAGCAGGCTTGAAGGCTGAAGCCACCAAGCCTCTTGACTGCAAGTGTCAGAAACAAGGAGCTGGTTGTTGGGGGGCAAAGCAAAACCCTGACCATACACCACACCCATACTTCCATGGCTTCTGGTGCTGTTTTATCCTGGCCTAGCTTTCTGCCAGGCCCTGTGGGCTCTCTCCACTCTGTCCTCTGGTCTAAGCTGTTCTTTACTACGAGCTTCTGCGTCTCTGTCACCAGTTGGGATCATCGTCCAGCCCCCACCACCTTCAGGCTGTCCTCATAAACAAAAAAAGCAGACTTAACCTCTCCTGCTTCCTGTCCCTTAGGGCTCCGTCACCTTGGATCTGCTCACTTGTTGCCTGGAGGCCCTTCCTCTGGGTGTTTGTATGGTTGTTTGTGTCTTCCCAAGTTGGGGCTCAGAAGCATCTAGTGCCTGTCGGCTTTTCTAACTCCACCATACAGAATATGGATGTTTGTTATTCCTGCCAGCTGCCATGTCGGTTCCCGAGAGCTGTGGCATGGCTTTGAATGACATCTTACATGTCATAGACTTATAATCTGCCAGCATCCAGCCATGAGGTATCGGGACTTAAAAACTGTTTGGGGAGTGTATTTGAGTGCACATGTTAGCCTGAGGCGCATGCATGAGTTTGCATGTGTGGAGCCAGCAATCTACTTTGTATTGTTTTGGTTTTATTTGGCTTGTGGGTGGTTTTCTGTTTAAGACAAGGCCTCTTCATTTAGCCCGAAGCTCACTGATTAGGTTAGGCTGTCTGGACGGCAAGCCTCAGGGCCCCGCCTGTGTCATCTCCCTAGCATTAGGAGTATAAACAAATGCCACCACTGTGCTTTTTAAAATACGTATTGTGGGGGCCAAACTTAGGTCATGTTTACATGGCAAGCATTTTGGCAACAGATGCCTCGGCCCCTATCCAACTTTAAAAAAGAACAGAGTACATAGATATTGGACAGCACCCAGTGTCAGATGATAACCCCAGAGGGAATAAGATGAACCCAGGTGTCAGTTCCTGCCTGCTGAGCACCCACCTGTGCTGTGGGAGGAGCTTGAGAGCTTGTGAAAAGGACTGAGAATATTTGGGGATTAGAGCTAGGGTGGCCAGAGTTTGCATAGCAGATTGCCAGTGGGACCTGCACTGGATCAGAGCATCCTTGATGGTGTTAATCATGTTGAGAGCAAGGGAGGGAACAAGCAGTCCACATTCCCGATGAAGAGGGATATGAATAGGGTCCTCACCAGTCTTCATATTCCATAGGCCGGCCTCCCCTCTCCTAGTGCAGACTGCCTGGCCCCTCCCTTGCAGTGAAAGCCATGCCTGACAAAGCTATTCCCACCATTTCTGTCATATAGCAGTTTTCCATCTTGGAGAGCTCTTTAAGACACAGGATGTTGGGAGTGGGGCATGGTAAAACACTCCTCCTGTAGGGAAGCTCCTTAAGCTCAGCATGTAAGCTTCAGGAAGTCACTAAAACTGACCAAGCATTCTCAGATCAGCTGAGCTGCCTCAAAGGCTCAGACCACTCTCCAGCCTGTTCAGCTGCTTGTAGTTTGTTTTGGGGTATGCTTTTGTGAGCTGTCACCCATGCCTTGGCGATGCATTTCTGTTCCTGTAAGCAACCCCTCACCTATATTCTTGTATAACACCTCTGTAAAATTCATGCTTCTTTAGGCTGGACTTCGGTGGCATCTGTCATTGGTTCCCTAGCTGGGCTCAGTAGGTGTTTGCTCACATCTCCCCAAAATAGCGCCACACTACAAGCACTAAGCCATATCCCAGAACACAGCTCAGAAGGTCTTGTTTCAACTCAGTCCCCACAGAGAAATAGTAAACTTTCTTTCTTGGCCTTAGTAGGTCATTTCCCTAAATGGAAACTATAGCCACTAAGCAGCTACACCTCATTCCCACTGCCCACCCTGGCAAACACCATTCTTCCTACCTTATGAATTAGACTACTTTAGCTACCTCACTTAAGCTTACCAGAGCATACCACAGCTACAGGGTCTATCCCTTCATCTGCTCTGGTTGGTCAGGCTAGGCCAGGCCTGCCTCTGGGGAGAGGGTACCACTTCCCAAGAGCACTCCTCAGATGCCTGGCTCCCAGCAACCTACAGTGATTATGCTGGGCAGCTTACATGAGTAACAGTGGGCTCAGGAAGCCACCGCCAAGAGCGTTACCCACCTCTGTGGTGGGGCACAACTTCAGGGCCCCTTCCTCTGTACTAGAGAAACATCCCTGAGGGGGGTCATGGAAAGAGCAGCCTGTAGCCTCCATCCAGCCCAGCCCTGGCTTTAGCTGTGTTTCTACGTTTCAGCCACTTGAGGTAAGGTTTAGCTCTAAGTCTGGGGGTCACAGAAAGCACTACTGTGCTTGCTCCCTCCCTCCCTCCCTGACTGGGTCTTACCACACGGACCTGGCTGGCCTTGAACTCAAGTGCTAGGACTAAAGGTGTGTACCACCATCCAGACCTGGTGGTTTTGTCTACAAACCTTTCTTCAAAGTACAGTAGGCAATGCTGTATAAGGTTCCAGAAGGGCTTGTGGTCACCCAGAGAAAAACTTTGGCTGTTCTAGAAGTGGATATTGTTATCTTCCAGAGATCCAGACCATCACTTGCCCTACCTTTGCAAGAGTCAGACACCATCTGAGCATGGCCACCAGCCACTAGGCGGCCACCAGCCACTAGTCCACACCTTCAGGGAGCCTGGCTTTTGGCTGGAGGCCTCTACGCGGTTTGCTGAGCAGTTACTGTTGATTGCTGCAGTTCCACCAGTAGCCAGCAGGTGTCACTGGCAACATACTCAGTCTATCTTGGTGGCAGCTGGGACTCAGGATTGCTGACACTCCAGAGTGACCTTGGCTCCTGTCACCTCCACCCAAACCCAGAACAGTCCTCAGTTCTGTTCAGTCACAGATGTGCTATGTGACCTCAACCAGGGCCTCCTGAGTGCTTTTTGAACTGTCTCTCCAGCATGTTATCCTTTCTGGTATCAGGGTCTGGCTTATTGCCCTGCCAGACAGAGCAGCTGGGGCTGGCAGCTGTGCTGGATAGCTAAGGGAGGGTCACCCTAAGAGTGGACTCCAGAGACAGCCGAGATCCCCCACTTCTCTGTCAGGAGTGCCCTGCCAGGAGGACGTCCTCCCCTGAAGGCTATCACTGGAGTCTCAGGGACCAGTTCCTAGGACCCACCCTGAAGAGACCCACGGCACACCCGTCACCTCCAACCCACACAAGGCTCCCACACCAGAAAGCAAACCACAAATTTGAAAAGCAATTTTTATTGAATCTGGAGGGACAGTTTCTTATTATAATAGTACAAATGCTGAAATCGAATGTTGTAAAAAACATGGTGCAGCAATGGCCAGTGTCTGGCCAGGAGGGGACAGGCCAGGGCAACAGCGGGAGAAGTAAAGCATCTAAAAGGACAAGTGCTAGGAGAGGAGCTCGTGTGAGGCAGCTGTTCCCGGGCATCCGCCAAAGCTGCCGCCCTCACAGGAGCAGGAGGGCTCTTCTGTCACCAAGATCAACATCCTCTAAATGCCTTTGAACAGCACGATCAACGGCAACAAAGTGGATGCTTGTTCCTCTGTCAACCTAAATTGAGCCCTGGCCATCCCATCCAGCCCTAGGCTGAAGCAGCTCTGTGCCCTCTCCCACCCCAGAGGGAGAGAACCAGCTAGCATACCAGTTAGGTGATCTGCTGCCTTCCCGCTGGACTTTGGCCCTGGACCCTAGAGACAGGTGGCGGCCAGGGTGGACAGGCCATTGGGGACAGTGTCAGGACCCACCCAGACCCATGAGCCCACATTGCACATGGTCGCGTCAGTCCTTAATAGTTTTCTACTTGCATCTAATTGTTCTGGGCACTGAGGCCACATGTCTGGCCTCAAACTGGATGAAATAAATTAAGAAAAACCCCAGGCTAGTTTTCCTCCTGACCTGGCTGGGAGGTAGGCTGCTGCCCACAGTAGAAACATCCTCCCTGGTCCTGGAGCCTGGCAAGGTTCCTCCCCAGCGCATCCGAGAAACAAAACCATCAGGTACAGATGATCCATGCGGGGCTTCTGGACTCGGCAATGCAGAGGAGTGCATAGCTGCCAGCCACTGCCCCAGGCTTCAGGCTGTGCCACTGGCTGAGTAGGAGAACTGGGGGAAGTGCGGCCTCCGCTCGCTGTCCACGCACTCCATGCTGTCATCTGTGGGCCATGGGAGGGCTCAGACCAGGCTCCAGAAACAGCCCACCCACCAGACACATGGTAGATGACACAAGGAGGCCCTGCGAGCTGGCAGTGACTGGCCCTCAGAATACTCACTCTCCTCCTGGTTACTACCACCCTCCGAAGGTTGGTTTGTTGTTTTGTTTTTTAAAAAAAGTAAGTGTGGGTTTGGGGCTGGAGAGATGGCTTAGTGGTTAAGAGCACTGGCTGCTCTGGTAGAGGACCCAGGTTCAGTCCCAGTCCCTCCGTGGCCGTTCACAACCACCTGTAAGTCCAGCTCAAAGAAAAAAAGGCCCAAGTGCCTTAGAGCAGGGTGACCTCACCTTGATCAGGCGGCGTGATGGTGATCATCTGAGCTGTGAACTCCTCATCGAAATACCTGGTGTCCGTCTCAGAGGTGACCTGGGGCTTGAAGGGTGGGCTCAGCTGAGGAGCAACAGAAGGACTTGGTTATTACTGTGTTCCAGCCCCTCCTCTCCAGGCAATACTGACCTCCTGAGGGGTGGGCCACCGGCACTAAGGCACAGCTCTAGGAGATGGGACTGGGTAGGGCAGTGTGGGCAGGGGAGAGCGAGCCCAGAGACGTCCAGAGTGACAGAGGGTAGTGACTGCCCATCTCCAGGGGGTGGGGACTCCTTTTCCTCTGGTCATCATTTTCCTTCTGAGGTTTTATATTTTTTCTTTTGGTTTTTCGAAACTGGGTTTTTCTCTGTGTAAACCAGGCTAGCCTCAGACTCAGAGATCCACTTGTTTCTGTCTCCCAAATGCTGAGATCAAAGGCGTGCAGTGGTGCCACCACTGTCTGGCTCAAGTTTTCTAAATATGGAAGGACAGGAAGTAGACTTCAGGTGAGCTCACCTGCCTCACTGACCGTCCAGGAAGAAGAGAGGAACTGGAAAGTGGTGTGTACACTAGAGGCTAACGTCCTTTTGGGTCCCACAGGCAAGGATCTTCAAATGCTATCCCCCAAATCTGGTGTGAGGGTAATGCTACATGTTGACTCCTGAGATCTCTAGTTGGGTATGGGCAGGAAAGGTGTGCCACCCAGACCCTACGTGCTGCTGGTCCCTTGTTATCTAGAAGGGACATTCAAGGTCAAGGGCAGGCTGGATACACTGAAAGCAGGCTTGGGGACAGGGCACCCAACACATCAAGGTTGAGGCTACCTGCCATGTTTCTCATCAGCCTGGGCCAAGGGTACTCAGGAGCTGAAGAGAACCACACCTAGGGATGCGTACAAGGGGGCTCTGCTCTGCAGTGGCCTCCACTGTGCCAGAAGCAGGTGCTGTCCCAGAGTGGGATGAGGCTCTCCTCAGAGCTGGAGATACCTAGACATTACTCTCCACCCTCAGCTAGCTTTCAACATGGGGCATACGAGATCTCCAGGCAGAGGGCAGGAGCAAGGGCACAGGTGTAGGCAACACGGGCACAATCACGAGCCTGGAGAGACCAGGCGACTGAGCGAGTTGTACACGGCAGCATACTACCCTCTCCTTTGCGAGCAAGGAGGGTGTGCACATCCCTATGGCTCTGTGGGGACATGTGAGTCCAGCATGGGGGTCTGAGCTAGCAAAAACCGGAGAGTCAGAGTATGTGTGCACACACATGTGTGATCCAGCGGACACAGTGTCCAGAGTGAGAGTGTTTATATGTGTGTACATACATGTGTGATCCAGAGATGGGCAGTGTCCAGAATGAGTGTGTGTATGTATGTGCACATGCACGTGTGATCCACAGATGGACACAGTGGCCAGAGTGAGAGTGTTTGTGTGTACACACGCGTGTGATCCAGAGACGGGCACAGAGGTCAGATGCACACCTTCTTCTCATACACATCTTGCCACACGATGTTGGCAAAGAATCGGTGCTGCATGATCTCCTTGGCGTCCTCAGAGCCCCCACCGAGCCTGTGGGTAGGACATAGGTCAGGGCTCAGACATTGCATGCAAGGTGACAGGTCATGGGGATGCTCACACGGTGGGGGTATCCCGAGCTGCGTGACCACCCCACCCTGGCTACGTGTGACTGAGACTATGGTGGGTACAGTGGGCAGCAGTACTGTCTGGAAGAAGGCCGAGCCAGAAGCCCTGGTAGCTCTTACCTCTGTGTAGGGTCCTTCTTGAGCAGCCCGGAGAGCAGGGACTTAGCCTCTGGGCCGAGTGTGCGTGGGAAGCGGATCTCCTCCATGAGGATGAGCTCGAACAGCTTCTCGTGGTCCTGGTTGTAGAAGGGCAGGCGGCCACACATCATCTCGTACATGACCACGCCCAGCCCCCACCAGTCCACGGCACGGCCATAGTCGTTGTCCTCCAGCACCTAGATGGGGGACTCTGTCAACACGTGTCGGGGGCATGGGAGGGTGTGGGGGAGCACACAAGAAGTGGCAGAGCACCTCAGGGGCCAGGTACTCGGGTGTTCCACAGAATGTCTTCATAGTGGCACCATCCTTGATACCCTCCTTGCACAGCCCGAAGTCCGTTATCTTGATGTGCCCGTCTTTGTCCAGCATGAGGTTCTCCAGCTGTGTGGGAAGCCTCAGTTAGTGTGTCCGCACCCCCAGTCCCTGCCCCCCCCTGGTCCCTGAGCACACCTTCAGGTCCCGGTACACCACATTCTTCTCGGAGTGCAAGTAGTCCAGGGCGGACACAATCTCCGCACCATAGAAGCGGGCCCGGTCCTCCGAGAACACACGCTCACGAGACAGGTGGAAGAAGAGCTGCGGGATGGAGAGCGCTGACGAGGGCCAGCCTGCCTGAGGGCCCCGCCAACCCTGACCCACAGGCAAAGGGAAGGTTAGGGACTAGCCCCAAAGAGAACTGGAGACTGGGGGACTTCAGCAGAAATAAGACATCCCAAACAAGCAGCTGCAGGCTCACATGGCTAGGGCAGGCAGCACCAGTGATCTGTACTACAGAGAGGGTCCCAAGGCTCTCAGAGGGACAAGTTCACCCATCAAGTGCCTAGGCCTGAAGCTGCCTGTGGCCCTACCTCGCCCCCATTGGCATACTCCATGACAAAGCAGAGACGGTCGTGGGTCTGGAATGAGTACTTGAGGGCCTGGAATGGAAACAGGGTAAGCCTAAGAACTGAAGAAGCAGCAGCACAGTGACACTGGCCCCCAGGCCACCCCAAGATGTACCAGGGCACATTTTAGTGTCTTGAGATAAGGCAGCACTGTAGCCCAGGCTGTCCTGGAACTCAGCAGAGACTATAGAAGCAAGCCACCATGCCAACTGGTGTATTTTAAGATGGGAGACATGAGATCTAGGTGCAAGTATAAGGACTGTACCAAGTTGTGGGGTTCCCAAGAGCCTCCGGTTGGGGTGTTGACACAACAGCTTACAGTTTCTAGAACTGGTGTGCTGAGCCACCCCAGTAGCCTTCCCATCATGGGCTACAAGAGCCCCTGCTTAAAGCCCACAATGCTGACCCTGGAACTCGGCAAGCTGTGTAAGTGAGCTTCACTCATAATAAACCCGAGGGTCAGCCTGGAAGACTGCGGGGGTCTCAGAGGACTGCGGGGATGGAGACTTGGGGCAACTCAAGGCCTCAGCAGAGTGAGAAGAGCAGACTCCCCCCTGCACACTACAGCTGTGGGCAGGCTTCCAGCCCCACCCTTCCATCAGTCCACCTGATACCCAGGAAGCTCTTGTGGGGGTGTGGGAGTAACTCACTTGGGCCCGCTCATCCCGATCCCACAGGGACCAGACTGATGGCCACTACTTACCGTAAGGAAGGGATGCCTAGAGTTCTGCAGGACACGGTTCTCAGTAAGCGTGTGGGCGACCTCATCCTGGAACGCAGAGCCAAGTGAGCTCCCATCTCTCCTGCATCCCATTCCTCTCACCCTCCCTCTGACACTGCCCTCCCTGCACCTTGGCAACGATGACCTCCTTCTTGAGGATCTTCATGGCGTAGTAGCGGCCCGTGGCCTTCTCCTTCACCAGGATCACCTTCCCAAAGGTGCCCTTGCCCAGCAGCTTCAGGTACTCAAACTCATTCATGGTCTGTGGGTAGTTGACGGAGCCCAGTTAGGGAGAGCCCTTGCTCACCACAACTAGCCTACAGTAATAAGTATCTATGCCACCACCTTCGGCTTGACTGTCCAGAGTGAGCAAGGCTCCTCCAAGTTAGCCGACAGCAAGACAGCAGACACAAGCCAGGCCCACTCTTCCATCTGCCGGCCTGGGGGGGTCAGTGGAGGGTTCTGTGCAATTTAGTTAGAATACTGGGCCTTGGGAGCCAGCGGGCATCTTCGTTTTACTTTTTGTAAGTATTGGGGTCTCGTGTGTGCTAGACAAGTACTCTGCCCACTGAGGAATATCCTCAGTCCACGTCCAGAGGAGCCAGGGATACCCAGGCCCATACAGGAAGCCAGGCAGGAATACCAGGACCTGCCAGGTCCCCCCACAACCCCTGGTAACCCCAGCAGAAACAGAGCCCAGACTCACCACACGGTGCTTGGGCTTGGTCAGGGACACCTCCATCTCTTCAGCTCCCGAGTTGTCACTGGGTGAGCCTGACCGGAAGTCCATCGTCTCCTCCTCCTGCCTTTTGAGTCCATCCGCCACAGTCTGAATGGCAGTGGTCCACTCTTCCCTGCAGGGGGTCAAGTGAGGCCTCAGGCACCAGGAGGAGCTGTTCCATGGCTTTCACCCTCCAGTAGCCTGGCTGCCTGGTCCTGAAGCTGCAGGCATCCACCCAGAACCTGGGACTCCATACACTCAAGAGTATCAGAAACCTCAAGGTACCTGGGACACTAACATTTCTCCCATCATGCCCCATTCAACCCACAAGTGCTCCAGTCTAGTTCTCCAGAATGGACTGAGCAGAGACCTCAGGCTCTCAAGCAAGCATGGCCCTGAGCGGAGAACACAGCCCACTGCTCCTGACGCCCTGTCTACACCCTGCCCACTCACCGCTCCTCAGGCGTCTCCACATGGAAGGTGCGCTCAATGACTGTGGTCCACTGCAGGCAGCGGATGATGAAGGTGTTGGGCCTTGGCCGCTCTGTCTTCATCAGCTGGCATTCTAAAGAAGTCAGAGAGCATCTATCTGCATATGTCCCCTGTTCCTCCATGAAACTCTCCTCACAGTCCTTACCAGACAGACCATAGTCCCCAGACCTCAATCCTGTCCCATCCTCACTTTAGAAGTGTATTTTCCGTGTGTGGTGGAAACACCTTTAATCCTAGCACAGGTGGATCTCTGTGACTTTGAGGCCAGCCTGGTCTACAGAGCAAGTTCCAGGACAGCCAGGGCTACACAGAGAAACCATGTCTTAAAAAGCAAGCAAGCAAACAAACACACACATATTTATTTCAGGGGCTAGAGAGACAGCTCATTGGTTAAAAGCACCAACTGCTCTTCCAGAAGACCAGAGTTCAATTCCCAGCAACCATATAGCAACTCACAACCATCTAGAACTCAGGTTCCAGGGATCTGATGCCCTCCACCTGTCTCGAAGAGCACCATATACACATATACATAAAACAAACACCCTTCTTCATTCACAAAATAATAAAATGTAAAAAGTTTTAAAGTTTTTTGTTTGTCTGTTTGATATGGGGTCTTTGCTGTGTAGTTCTGGAAAACTCCATGTAGACCAGAAGTCTCAAACTATGGCAATGTTCTTGCCTCTGCCCACCATAGGTTTTAGCCACCACCCCTGGCTTTTTTGTTTTTTTCCTATGTAATTTTGACTGACCTGGAACTATATAGTCTAAACTGGTCTTGAATTTGAGGTAATCATGCCTCAGCTTCCTGAGTGCCAGGACTGCAGCATGAGCCACCACAGCCAGCTCCGTCCACTCTCCTAGCCCTGATTCCTCTCAAAGAGCAGAGACCCAAGACCTGCCAGAGCTGAGCTGTTCCGCTCTGCAGGTGAAGGAGCCAGTCAGGCTGGATCAGCTAACCCTACACCTAACGACTTCTAAAGCTCCTCTCCCCTTCAACTGCTGCTCCCTACCTTCTGTTGGGCCTCAGGGATCGGGGAGCAGAGACAGCCCACCCGCCCCTCCTGGTACAGAAGTATCTTGCTGTTTCCCCAACAACATATAGAGTCTCTGGAAAAATTACACCTATATGCAGCACCCAAACCTCACACGGGGAGCACACACAGGAGTGGGGATACCCAGAGCATGAACACCTGGTGGACACACCTATATGCACACCTTTAAGGGTGGATCTCCGGACAGCCCGAACCCTGAGGGTATGTGTGCAGCAAGAGGGCTTCCTGGCAAGGCTCCGTAAGGGAGGAGGGACTGAGGGGCCTCCCACATTCCATCGTCCGGGTCCTGGCAATGTGAGGGGCCTCCAGGCTCCAATGAATGAGCAAGGGGCAGTCTGCCAAGCAAGGGGCCGAGAGGGGCTTGAGGCCCAGCCTTGGGAAAGGCCTGTGTCAACATGGGGTTGGGGGAGGGGTGGAAAAATCACCCTGAGCCTTGTCTCCAGCACATCTGAGACAGACTGTCAGACAGGCAGATGAAAACTAGCACCAAGTGGGGGTCTGAAGCCTACCCTCCAGAACCAATCTCAGAGGAAAAGTTTGAGCACAGCCCCGCCCTGCTTTATTCCCGGCTAGGTGCAAACTGTCCACCTCCTGAGGCCCAAGACCTTCTTGAAGGCCAAGCCTTGCCCACTGCCCAGCGGCCCCTTGGCTAGTACGTATACCTATGTGTCTGCTCCAGAGAGGCCCCTTTCCTTCCTCCCGCAGAAGTAAGCTGAGATTCCTTTCCCATCCAGCTGTAGAGGCAGCAACCTATGTTAAGCCCTGAGAGTCTGGGGCAGACCTGGGGACTGGCCAAGTGACGGGAGATGGAAGCCCCTAGGATCTGAGGAGAGTCAAACAGAGCTACCTGCAGGGCAGGAGCCTATCAAGAAGGTTGTGGGGATAAATGCAGACCAAGCTATGCTAGGCACAGACTCTACACTCCAGACTGCAGCCCAAGGAGGAGCCCAGAGTCTGCAGTTAGTAACCGCTCTGGCTTACTGCTGCTGCTTAACACTGTCAAACGTACCCTGTCCAGCTCCAGGCATAACTGGGCTGTGACAATGTGGCAGAGAACAAGAACACAGCACCTCAGCCCCAAGCTCTCATACAGCTTCAGAGTGTCCCCAACTTTATCACCCTCCCCAATCCTGGAGCAGGGCTGACTCCCACTGGCACTCCAGCTAAAGGAAACACAAGACCCACAGTGCGAAGGGCTTCTGATGGCCTTCCCTGGGAGCATTACAGAGACAGTCCTTGTGATGTCATTCACTCTTAGAGCTGGGAGCTGCTCCTGCCACTGTCTACTCAAGAGTTCCCAAGGAATGGCCTTGAGTGGCTATTTAATCCACAGGGACCCTGGTCAACCCACCCCCTAGATCAGGCTCAGTCACTACATGGAGACCCATCAGTCGTTTAGCAAGGACCCCCTGGCTCTGCCAGAGCTGGCCATTCACCAGTCCTAGAAGAGGTGACTCAGGGCCAGCACTGCCCAGCACCCTAGGACCAACAGGAGGCTCTTCTTGGGTTTCTCAGTGGGCAGTGTTAGTCACCCTGCTGGCCTGCCTAGCCACCCCATCCAACCCGCATGGCTAAGACACTTACGTGCCACTGAGAAGTTGTTGAGTGGGGACTCTCTCTGCTCCACATCCTGAGGCCGTTCCTTGTAGCCAATAAAGGTGCCATCATTCTTGAGGAGGAAGTAGCGTGGCCGCCAGGTTTTAATATATTCCCCTGCAGGGGATGGGAGACATAAGGAGCTGCATGTGAACTCTACTGTGAGGACCCAGACACCTGAGAGCACCCAGGCACACAGATCCAGGTACAGTGTGAGGTGGGGAAGGGACCTGGGACACTTCAGCTTTCCCAGAAGGCACTGGCACCAGGGCACAACTGCCAGTGCACATTGCTGGGAGCATCATCATCCAGGGCTCTGCCTGTGAGCAGACCCAGGAGGTGCCATGGCTGGAACAGTGCCACACCCAGCTGAGTCCCGCCCGGGTCGCCCAGGTACACAAGAACATTGTTCCCTCCAGTTTTGCAACATCAGCCATACGCAGGCACCACACTCAGGAATCAGAGCAGATGTCCTCTGTGATCTCCCAGCGACTGTCATTTTTCATACTGACACCCGGAAAAAAATGTTTAATTTACATTTTGCCGAGCAAGGAATCTGAACAACAGGGAACTAACTAATTAGGCAACTTCTTCATCTGAGGGGACACTAGGTTGAGGATAGGAGGGGCGGCCCACAGGGCTGGGGTCCCTCAGCTCTGTCTAGGATTAAGTCTGCCTGCTCCACTGAGCCCTAAACAAGGATACCTGAAGGAATGTGTGGTGAGTGACGGCTTGTCCAGGCCACCTACCACGAGGTGCTCCTGGGCACAGACCAAGTCACAAGGTCAAGCACCGTGGTCTCGGGCATAAGGCAGTGCCCCAATCTCACTCTGCTGCCCCAGGGAGGGTGGCCGGCTTTCCTGCTCTACCCTCTTATAGTATGTACCAAATCTGGGTGTTCCCTGAGAACACTTCCCCAGGTGAGATAGTCTACTCAGTATAGTATATCATCAGCTGGGACTCGTCCAGGCTCCCAGGACCTGCGGGGCTCTGGGCAGCATATGGCAGGGCTCTCCCCATGATCCACCTCCCACCAGCTAGCCTTTTCCAATGCCTGGGAGGCATTTCTAGATAGCGGCCTTGCTCTGCAAGACCCTCCACACCCTGCACAGAGGGGTGAGAGAACCTAAGTGGAGCCCGAGGAAGAAGTGAACAGAACCACCAAGCCAAGACTGCTGCTCCAGGGGTGAGCAGCTACTCTCCCGTCTTCTCGTCAGCACTGCAGACCTCCCAGGCTTGTCAGCACTGATGCAGACCCTAGCCCCACAACGGACAGGGGCTGCAAAGCAAGAAAGTCCTCCTGACTCCTGGCGAGTGCCCAAATGTGGCCGGGATTCCTCTAGGGCATAGGCAAGTTCATTCTCTTCAATGGCCTACAGTCCACATGTGACCACTAGGGCGCCTGTAAACCCAACCCTGCCTCCCATCTTTAGCAGCCTGAAGCCCAGCTCTCCAGTGCAGCCAACTCCCACAGCCATTGGGGGCCTCAGAGCGATTGCCAAAACCAACCCTCCCTCATTAGGAGGAGGGTCTGAGACCTCATAACGAGGACACAGAACAGGGTCCCTACCTAGCTCTGTAAAGTCCCACGAACCCCTTCAGGCAGCAGCCCTGCTTCTGAACATGTGGGACACACCTGCAGGGACTCACATGCCCAGCATCCCCACCACAGCCCCTCCCCTGGCACAGGGCCTAGAGGGTGCCATGGTAGGCAGGGGCTCAGAGTAATACAGCAGAGCACTGGGGGGTATCCCAGGCCACCCGCCGTGTGTGCCCACCCGCCAGCACCAGTCTGGAGCTGTCGGCCCCTGATGGAGTACCTCGCATCTCAGCAGCTGCCGCTCCCCGGGACACTAACCGAATACAAAGGCTGATGAGCCACGCACCCGCACCCCAGAAATCCATCTTGATTTACCAACTGCTGCCCATCTCACTGTGCCCAGTGCAGGCCCCAGTTCTGGTCCCACACGTAGACCACCACCCTGACCCTGAATCTCCTACTGGCTCTGAGCCTACATGACCAGCCCCCAGGCCTGGCAGATTCCAGAATCTAGACCTGGAGATAGAGACAGGGTGGTACTCACCAGGCAGAGGACAAGGTGAGTGCCCAGCCCCACAAATACACAGAGGGCCTAGGTGCCCTTCCCCTCCCTGGCCACACAAAGCACACAAAGGCCACGTGGCCAAGGAGAAATGTAAGTGAAGTGATCTCATGATGTCTCTCCCTTTCACAGGAAAGGGGGCCACAGCTCTGACACACACAGATCTCTTTCTTTATCTCCTGCCTCAAGGTCTAGCCAGTTGGTCACTGGGGGTACCGGCTGAGGCAGCTGCAGCCTGGGCTGTGGCCTGCATGTTAATGAGTTCTGTCCAGACAGACCCCAAACCTTACTCCACGACAGAAATGAGCCACTGTGACAGACAGATATGAGGTGGCTGCCCTGGTCCTGCATTGCTCTACAGTCTAGGAATACTCCTGCCTGCCCTGGGGTCTCTTTTGGGAATACAAACATTGGCAGGCCTCCCTCTTCTCTCTTCATAGTCCAACAAGAAGAGACTGGGCCTGAGCCACTCTGGCCTCTGTGGAAGTGCTAGGCTCTGGCGCAACCAGGCTCTTCTTGGCTCCTGTAACCCGACTGGATGCTTGGTACCCTGAACTCAGACGAGTCCATCTGAGTCCAGCACAGCAGCAGCCAGGGCCCTCCACCTGTCTACACAGCTCTGGGAATACAGGTGCACATGGTCCACAAGAGCTGCCGGGCTCCTCCACCTGGAGTTGCCTTACAAGGCCCATGTTAATAAACACATGGACAGATGACGAATGACCAGGCGCCACCTCCACAATGTGGTCCCCGTGGCTCTTGAGGCAGAAGCCTGACTGACAACAGCTTCTCAACGAGAGAACAGCAGACCCCCAGGGCTAAGTCCAGCCTCACACCACAGTAAACCCAGCTGTCCACCCTTCACATCTGCAAGCCCATCCAGGTCTCACACCCGGCATGCACAGATGACAGGCGGTACCCACTCCACCCAAGGACCTGCTCCATCTCCTAGCATCAAGACCAGCACCTAGGAAGAGGCAGGGGCTCCCCAACAACTTCAGGGCTCCCTCAGGCCCACCTCCACCTACCCTTCTAAGAACAGATCCTGTCCAATCCTAGGGGAAGAGGTACCCAGAGGTGCTACTTACTGATGTCAAGGTCTAGGCCTTATAGCATCTGTGTGGCTTAGCCTCCAAGTTCCCACACCAGGGCCTCCTGTACCTAAACCATCACACTAGGAAAGGGGAAGGTTGGACATGGTCTTTAATCCTAGCACTCAAGAGGCTGAGGCACAACTAGCGTCTCTCACACTGGCCTGGCCCCTGTGTCTTGATCACCGTGAACATTCTCTCCAAGTCCCCGGTTCTTGGGGAAACTGCTGGATAAACACTTTGCCGCAGTGGCAGTGGCAGGCGGCAGCTGGCAGGGCGCCAGGCGGCACCGAGCTGTTTCTCCACAGCAAAGTGAGCCCCAGCAGGCCCGGGGAGCAGGCGCCAGCTGACAGCAGCGACCAAACGTCCCCTACCACCAACACATCCATCGCACCGACAGCTGCCGGGCGCCCATTTACCTTCTCCAGCACATTGAGCAAGCGGTTTGCTGATGGCAGCCCATTGGGGCCATTAGCCCAGCTCCTGCTGCCTTCTGGGCAGTGGGTGGTCAGCAGGTGGCAAGGTCATCTCCAAGGCCCAGCCTCCCAGGCCCCTATATAGATCCTCAGATCCATGTCTCTTGACCCCCAGCATACTCAATGACCAAGAGCTGGGTCAAGGGGCCGGGAGTGAAAGGATGTGCTGCCCATGAGCAGGTGAACCCCAGGTCTGCTGTTACGGGGTACAGCCCAGGTGTAGCCTTTCTGAGAGGGGTGCTCAAGTTGGTCTCACAGGGTGGGGCAGTAATGGCAGTGGCACTTCACTTGACCTGAAGGGGCTTTTGCCACAGCCCACGAATGTAAAATCTCACCTAGCAAGAAGTAGGGTTTGTGCCCACCAGCTCTCTAGAGAAACTGAGGCTTGGACAAAGGGACCCTTTGTCACAGAGAGGCAGGAAATAACCAGAGCTGAGGGACCGCCAGGACACAAACTGCATAGGTAGACCTCAGCCGAGAAGAGCTGAGATACAGCAACCACCCAACTGCAATGCGGCGAAAGGTCTCCAGCTTCCTGGAATCGGCTGTGGGTAGGCCGCCTCTCCACTGCCACCTCCAGCCCAGCTCCCTGAGCCACAGGAGCGCTGGTCCAGACTTCAGTCTACCCACCCACATCTTACAATACCTACCTCCTCCACAGCACTCCCCACCCGCCCTGTAGCAGAGGGAAGGCCGGCCTCCAGCCCCACCCTGCCGTACACACAGTACAACCCAAGCCTCCCATTCCACTCCTATCCTCCCCATCAGCTAGACCCACAGCTTCTGTGCAAGCCACATGGCCACCGTCCTATGCTGGCTTTTAGTCTCCCTACACCAGCCCAACCCTCTCAGCCATCCTCCTTCCCCAGACATGAGACAGCTCAGACCCCACAGATGTTCCTGTGCTGAGTCCCCAAAGCTGCACCCTCCCCTTACCCATCCTCCCTCTCTACCTCATCGTGGCACTGCCCACGAGGCCCACATAGGATCCTGTAAGATGGCTTAGAGGGTAAAGGCACCTGCCCTCAGGCCTGATGACCCAAGTTTGATCCCAGGATACACATGGTAGAAGAGAAACGACTCACAAGGTGTCCCTGGAACATATGCATGAGAGTTCCCCTCCCCTGCACGCAATACGTGTGCACGCATGCATACACACATACACACACACACACACACACACACACACACACACACACACACACACACTTTAAAAGGAGGCCCAGAAAGAGCAAAAGGGATAAGCCTGCCCCAGCCTTGCCTTCACCCTACAGATACCAGAGCCTCGCCAAGGGTAGGGAAGCCTTCTCTTCTAGAACAATGTCTTGGGGGCCACCACCTCCTAAGTCCTATGCCAAGAGCTCAAACAAACCAGCAAAGCAAAAACACACCAGGAGGCCAGGAGTAGTGGTACCACTTGTATTCCCAGCACTCAAAAGGCTGAGGCAGGAAACTCACTTGAGTTCAGGAGAGTCTAGGCTACAAAGACACTATCTCAAAACAAACAAACAAACAAACAAACAAAACAAAACCCCACAAGCCTAAATGAATGGAGAGGGGTGGGGTGGGGCGGGGCAGGGGTGGGGGACACAAGCCATTCAGAGGCAAAAGATAGTAAGGCATCTGAAAGTGAGGCATGCAGCTACCTGCAGACAGGCCTCTGGCACTAAGGGGCTCCTGGCTGTTCCTCTACCCACCATGGCTGGGCTGGAGTCTAGATCTTGGCTGGGCAGACTCTTCTGGGGAAGTGCTGGGTGTGGGTGGATCACCAGCCATGGTGGGGTGGCTGGGACAGCCACAGCTACTGTTACAGGGAGAGCCTGAGGGCTAGTGCTGGCTCTGGGCCTGGCTCGGGTGTGACTGGGCAGAGAATTGCCAGAGAAGGACAGCACAGTTCTCCCCACTACCCCATGGCACTTCTAGGAACCAGCCTGATGCAAGCCCTCAAGCTACTCCTAGCAGCGACTGTAGGTCTCTGGCCATCCACACAGCACCTCACCCCCTTCCAGGTCTCAATGACTCTCTGCACAGTGCACTTGGCCACCCTGCAGAGCTGGCAGGGCCAAGAGGCTACCCCAGACCCAGCAGCTCAGTGGAGTCCCATGTCCACACACTTTTCCTCACCTCCTGGTGACTTCCATGTGGCTTGGCCCCACTGGGACAGTTCTGTCCAGAGGATGGTCATCAGGAAGCAGAGAGGAGTGCTGCCCACCCTGGAGTCACCAGGCTGGGCCAGTACTGACCCTCACACCCCAGTGGAAGGCCACCCAGCTTCCTCTTTTGTAGTTTGTTTTTAAGGGAGAACTCAACACGCTCACAAAACAGGAAACTCAGTCCCAGCACCAGCCAAGGCTCAGCCAAAGCCACACACTGCAGTGTACTGTCCCCTCCATGAGTGGGCCCAGAGCATTCAGTTGCTACCTCTGTCCAGTTCTCCAGGAATGCTACATGCTTACCTCTCTCTCAGGCTCAGTCCCCCAACGTAGCAGCTAGTCCCTAGTTGTTGACCTGCCGGCTGGGCTCAGGACCCTTGACCCTCCCGGGAGAGATCATGAGGTCAGCACTCACTGATTCACACCCAAAGCTAGAGAGCCCCACACTATATGGCAGCTTCCCGCCATCCTTGCCCAAACTCCTTCCACCTACCAGGTATTAACCCTGTGAGAACAGCTAGGCTCCTCCTACCCTGCTGGGCCCCTCAACTAAGTCTGAGGAGTGAGCGCATGAGGTGGCCCTGCAGTTGGTATGTGCTACCCACTCCAAACCCATAGCCCTTCATTCACTGTCAGTGTCTCTACAGCTCCTGACCCACCAGGTCTAGCCACCTGCTGGGAGATGGAAAACACAGACAATGACTAACCTGGCCAAGAAGACTCTCTGGCTACAGGCTCTGCCAGGGCAGCTCTCACCCACACAGCCCAGCAAGCATCAGGGATTTGAGGGGAGAACCCAAAAGACTAACACACAAGGCTTGTGGCCTCAGTACATAGCTCATTGCAATCTTCAGGCTGAAACCAGAGGTCCCGGGCAAGTACACCCCAGGCAGGCTGTGAAGACATGGTTCGTCAACCCCAAACCTCTGCCTCTGAGGATACGTGACCAGCACTGAGGTCCACCAGACCAGTCACCCCTCATCTCTAGGAGCTCAAGCCCAGCCTCCCTCCACAGGTCTGTGCTGTTGGATGCGTAGGGAAGCTGCCGTCCAGAGGCTAACACCCAGCCACAGACCAGTGCACAACCAGAATGTCTGCTCCAGCGCTGAGCACTGGGGGCACCCTCTGGCCCAGAGCACCAGCAGGGCTCCTGGGAAGTGGCTTGAGGACACTTCCTGAGAACTGAGCACCTAACTCCCAAAGAGTTGGAGAAACCTGGACCTGGGGTCTCTGTATCCACAGAGTGAGGAGGAGCAGCATTCTCTCGTCTTTGCCCAAATAGCTCTGAAGGCATGGTCAGCCCACAATGAGCTTGGGATACAGCCAAGAACTGACGTGCTCCAAGCCCCTGGCTGGACATGGAGGCCTAGCAAAGATGAGTTCAGTTCCCAGCCAGCAGAGGGGGATATGAGGGATATCCAGCCAGCAGTGCTATCACCTACAAAAGCAGCAGAGGAAGGGGGTATGAGGGATATCCAGGTGTCTGAGAGATCATGGGACACTAAAGACAACTGCAATAGCCTTTCCTCCCTGCCTACGCCAGCCAAATAAGACAGAGCGGCCTCAGGTTAGAAGTCTAACATGGCAATCAAAGACAGGGAGGGATAGAACCCCAAACTAATGGAGCCCACAGCATACAGGGCTGGGGGTGTACAAGGGACAAACGAGGATCACCAAGACAGTCTTTCTCGGCAAACAGCAGCAGGTCAAGCTTGAGTCTTGGCTGGCCTGCAGTAGGGCAGAATAGGAGGACCCAGCCCGGGAATGTGGCATACAGATGCCATCGCCTGCAGCAGAGCCTTGACCACCTAGGCTGGAGCTGGAGGAGAGTGAGGGACCACGGGAACAGCATGTCTCTTCTGGCCTGAGGCTGGAACACCCCACCCCAAAGACAGGTGGTCCTTGTCTATTCCAAGGGGTAGTCAGGTGTCGTGTCCACTTGTCATCCCGCAGGTTACACACTGTCTCACCTCTTTACCCACCACCATTTCCGGGGCATAACTGGGGAAATCAAGGCCTAAAGAGCTCAGCGACCTTCTCCTGGGGAGGGACACTGACAGCTGCCAAATCAGGTTCAAACATGGCCTCTGCAGGCCCACAGGGCTAATGTCCTATTCCACCTGGCCCCTTCAGAAAGCTCAGCCATAAGGAACAACATGGCACCCCCTAGGCCTCAGAAGGGTTTCTACCTGGGGAGATGTCCCGTAACTTGAGGTCCAGCAATCTCTCCGCTGGCCCTAACTCAGACAGCCACACAATACACATTTGTCCATGAAATAGGCTGTGTATGGCCTGGGGTTGGGAAGAAGAGGGAGCCAAAGAGAATGAGTCACATGACAATGGAGAGGTGAGGCAGACAGCAGGGCATGACCTAGGGATCTGAGCTCAGGAGGCAGGATTCTGAGTGGGTCAGGGAAGGATGCATCGGAGAGCAAATGGGAAGGCAGGTGGGGGCAGGGTACCCTGGAGCCAGACAAAGCACAGGTCACAGCCTCCTGGCCGAGCCCAACACAAACTCTTCCCTGCAGCTGCCAGACTGGGACCTCTCGGCACACTTGCCCCCATCTTCCCCCACCACCACCCTGGTCCCAACCATCCTCCCCCACCTCCCTTAGCTCCTGTGGCCCCTGCCCTGAGCTGTCTGAGTTGTACACACCCCACGAAGCCCCATGTCCTAACGCCAACTTTTGTTCCCACCTCCCATCTTCTGTGTCTGGATCCTCCTCCTGCCACCCAAAAGTACAATTCCCTCTATAGAGAGCCAGGAAGACAAGTGGGAGGAGAGGCTGGAACTGGCAAGGATCACCCTAGGGCTTCCGGAGGGAACAGGTCTACAGGAAGAGGAAGTCAGAAGGGGGTGAGATGCCTGCCCTGGGGCAAGAGCAAGTGACTGTCCTCGGGAACTGGCTTTGAAACTTACTCCTGACAGGCTGGAGAAAGAATGGCGGGTAAGCTGGAAGGTGAGGGGCCTCGCGCAGGACTGGGAAGAGCGAGTCTCAGTCAGCTTTTCAGTTCTAACGCTAACACGCCCCCTTTTGGGCCTATGCTGATGAGGAGCCCCTTGACTTCAGGAATCCAAGCCTGAGGTGGGCAAAGGGCCAAGCCGAGCAGCCCTGCCCTGCTTGCCCTCAGGAGCCCTTGGGCAGTGCCCAGGCTACCAGCCTGCCAGCCCTGGAACAGCAGCCACGTCCTTGCTGCCTTCCAGGAAAGCCAGGAGTGAGGCAGCAGCAGCTGGCCCCACCCCCAATCCACTCACAGCAGGCCCTGCACAGGGCCTCAGCCTCTGGCCAAGAGGCCCCAGGAGGAGGCCATGACCTCCATACTATGGGAAAAACTGGGCCTGCACACTCCTGAAGCAGGCCTAGAGCCCCATGACGGGGAGACGCCCCTCCTGTCGTGCAGGCCTAGACACAGCGATACGATACGGCTACAACATTGCCTGCTGGGTCAGTGGAGCCCCCCAGTCCCACATCTAAGAGCTGGGCAGAGCCAGGCTCAGCTCTGCTCCTCCTGTAGAGCACGGACTGACCTCGTTTGTGCAGCCAGCCCTCCTTCACAATGGCTACGTCGTTCATGGTATCCGTGGCCCCCACAGACCGGGGTAACCCAGGGATGCTCAGAATCTCTTCTCAGCAGGCTGAGCCCAGCCGGCCTGGCCGCAGCGTCTAGAACAAGGCAAGAAAGTATGTGAGGCAGGGTCCTGCCTGAGGTCAGCTTTCGTGAACCGCAGAGGACGACCCACAATTACCTGTGTCCCCGCATTTGATGTACCCGTCCCTGGTTCCCAAGTGCCCTCCTCACCCGTTCTCTGCCAGCCTGCCTGACTTCTCTCTAAAGGTTGCTGTGTAAGACCCTGCTCCAGTAGATGCCGCACCCAGATCCAGGCCTGGTGGTCTGAGCAAGGCTGTGGCCAACCCTCGCCTCCTACCTCTGCTGGAGCACTCATTGCCAGAAGGCTTTTCCTGTTGGGCAGCTTGCTCAATTTGCTACCCCAGCAAAGAGGCCACCTCCTCCAGGCAGCCTTGATTGCTTCTGCTCTGCCTCACACTAGTGAGAGGTTCTTATCACTCATTCTCACCACCTTCTACAGTCTAGGAGACCTAATGCAGGTCACAGGGTTCCTGTGGCTCAAGTTAGGAACACAAACACCGGAGAGCTCAGGTAGAGCAGGTAATGGTATAAAAGTCCTTCAAGCAAATACTGAAAGCTCCTCAGGCAAAACCCCAGACGCCCTCAGAAACACAACACTCCGTCCTTGGAAGCTATCTCGTCCATTTGGCGAGTATGTAGTAGGCCATGTATGGTTAAGTCGAGCCTGGGACAAAGAGACTTTCAGACCACTTGCTGGTAAGGAATACCCAAGAGCAAGGTGGTTATGGCCCACAATTACAGCATCCAGGAGCCCACAGACAGGGCAGGTAACATACAAGACGAAGGGTCCTGCAGTGGCCAACTGGCTAGCCTGTGCGAAGCAAAGTCTGCCGGCTCATCTTGCAAAGGTTTCCCCCATTGCTTCTCTGCTGGAGGTATGTCTAGATATCCTTTAAATATTCCCCAACTCTGGACATTCTGGGAGTGTGCATTTGGACACCCCTTGACCAGCAAGCCTGTGCCGTCCCTCCACCCGGAGTTCATGTGGACAGGCCCAGGAAAAAGACCGGAAGACCACTGTGAAACAGATCCCCACTAAGATCAACTAGAGCTGACTGACAGCCCCCTATGTCATCTCTCTAGTCCAGAAGGCACAAGCTGGCACCCAGAGTCCATGTCACTTTGCCTTGTCTGAAGCTAAATGTGGAACAAAAGGAAGGCCCGCTGCTATGTGCCAAATGCCAAATGCCAGAGTAGGAAAGACCACACCTGGCCCAAGAAGGAAAGAGCTCTCCCCTCAGCAAGCAGGTGGCAACTGAAAGCCAGAACGGAAAAGAAAAGCCAAGAAGAAATCCCAAGCTCGGTAGCTGTCAGGGTGGGTGTGGCCTGGAGGCAGAGGGCTGTACTGCAAGAGCTCTCTGTGGATGTCCCCTACCCCCACCCAGCCCCAAGGTCTGCTGATGACAGTCAGCTGTCCAGAGCCATGTAAAAATAAATTCATACACATGGAGTGAAGAGACACAGCAGTGTTAACGCCAATGTCCACATTCAGCAGCCCTGAGCATGGGACAGTCTTCCCACCATGCCTGTGGAGGGCCTTGCCGTAAGGGCATATGGTTGCTATTGTTAAGTCTTAAGAGTTCAGCCCCTCTGGGACACTGGCCCGTGGGCCACACGCCCAGCTGGGGCCCCACCAAGGCGACTCGCCCTTCACTTTAGTGATGGCCCTAAGCAGTCAAGGCTAGCCACCTGGAGCAAGACCAGGGGCCTGGGGGAGGAGGAGTCTGGCCACAAAGCAGAAGCCCAAGGTTCCACCACCGCCCAACTTAGAAACCAGTCCTCTTTAGACAAATCCATCAGCTCGGCCAGTATCCCGGATCCCGGAGGCCGAGCCCACGCCGTCCTCCAGGCCCCAGCACCTCCAGAAGCCACCTAGTCCAGGAAGCAGCTTCCGGGCCCAAGAGGGCTAGCAGTCCTTTGTGGGCTAGCCTGGGCACCGTGCCACCGCGCACAACTTTCTGTCCGTGGGAAATGAGTTCTCCTTCCCAGGGCCCTCCCACCGTACGCAGGCCGCGGGGCGAGCCTTTCTCCTACCCTCGCTGGCCGAGTGCCCGGGCGGCCCCAGGCCCCAGGGCGCACCGGCCCCCACTGCGCACACTAACAGCGCCCCTCTCCCGCGACCTGGCCCCGCGGAGCGGCCACCCAAGGTCACGCAGCGGCCGCCCGCACCCTCGCCGGCGTGGGCCTCCTGCGCGACCAGCCCGGCCCCGCGCGCTCCCCGCCCAGGCCTCCTCTCGGCCACTTCCTGCTCTTGCTCCGAGGCGCGGCGCGGCCGGGAACAAAGCGGGGTGGCCGCGGCCCGGAACAGGGCGCGGCGCGGGCACTCACCGGGCCGCCGCGTGCGGGCGACGGGGCCTAGCCGGGCCGCGGCCTCGGGCGCCCGCCGCTCCGCATCCCGCGGGCGGACGCTGGGCGGGGCCGGCTGAAGGCAGCGGCGGCCGGGCGCGCGCTGCCGGCCGGGTCTGGGCCGCCGCGGTGCCGGCCGCAGGGCGCTGCTCGGTCCGCTCCGCCTGTCCCGGACTCGCGTGCGCTGCCGCGCTGGGCCGGCCGCCCGCCGCCTCGGTGCTGCCGCCGCCGCCGCCGGCCCGCCTTCTCCCCGCCCCGCGCCCGCGCCGCCCGCCCACATCCGCCTCCGCCGCCCCGGGCGCCCCCGGCGCGGCCCGCGGCCAGGGCGAGGCACCCGTGAGCGCGAGCGCGGCCCCGCAGGCGCCGCCCTCGGGTGGCCCGGAGCCAGGGCCACGCGGGTAACGGAGCCCCGCCGCAGATCCAGAGTTCCAGCTCTGGCCTGGGTTTCCCGGTTCGTGGGACCTGGCACTTCCCGGCCTAGCTCTCCAGACCCCGAGGAGGGAGGCCGGCGTGGGGAGTGAATCAGTTTGACTCTCAAGAGGCCCAACTGTCCCCATCTTGGGAGCCGGGAGAGAGCGGTCACCGGTGTCCTAAAGGCCACCCTACACAAGAAGGAGGGCTACTGAGGGCTCGTCCAACTCAGTACTGCCTGCCACAGCGACTGATAGGGACTCTCCGGGTGACAGGGAGGAGGGGGCACACCTGGACACCCAGAGGGGCCAGACTCAGCAGCCAGACCTTGCAGTGGACTCAGATGGGTGAGGCTTGGGGGCGGTTCCTTTTGGTGTCCCGGAATTGAAGAGTCAAGGTGGTTCCTGCCTCTTATCCATCCTCAGTCCTCCCCCCTTCGGCCTGCCCCAGCAGTTCCTGCGCAGGGCCCCTCCCTCATCCCAGAAGCCCGAATTGATAGTAACCCTTTTGTGAATTTACCTTCCTTGTGTTTGGTATTTTTAACCAGGGGGCATTTTTTTTGTTGTTGTTGTTTTTCATACACGGGTCAGAGTTCACCAGGAGTGTAAACAAGACGGTAGATTCGGTAGTCCACACTATCTATCGCCCAGGATGGAGTCCTCGCTAAAATCGAAGCTCCTTCTCTGCCTCCTGGGGCTGACCTAGGAAGAACGCCCCCGCTCCCGGAGAAGAACTCGCTCTCCTCTCAGCAACGGCCCCATACTCATCAGACTTCAGACGGGGATGGGGAGTCGGGGGCTCCGATCGGCGCCCTTTCTGCTGCACAGCTGCCCCAGCTCAGAGCGCCTACGGGGCGCTAAATCAGAGGCCCGGCAGCAGCTCTGTTCTGCTCCAGCTGTATCCCTGACCCTGAGGGTTGCCCTCAGAGGCTGAGAGTCACACAAATATCCATCACTCACCCAGCAAACCTTCACCCCAGGCCCCCAACTCCCGTTGGTAGCCCCATCCCGTTGCTACACAGGTCTGGGCAGTGAGAGCCAGCAGGGCGCCCTCTTGTGGAACACATAGCAATTCCTGACTGTTCTCTAGTGACCTGTCTCACTTGGGTGCTCTTCCTGGAAGCCTCTGTGGGAGACAGCTCCTACCTGTGGTGAGCCCGGTTTCTATGGAGTGCCCAGTCCCGCCTCCCTTCTTTGTGTCTCTATCTTCCCCTGTGTCCCGAGGGGGGCGGGGAATAGGCGACTACTTCTTCTGGGTCCACACTTTAGCACTACCCCTCCCGGGCCTCTCCTAGACAACCACAAGGTGAGACGCAAGAGACTTGCGGTTGACATGCTCTCTGCAACATGCTCGCCAACAAAAACTGTGGTCCCTGACCCTCTTCCCCAGGCACAGAGGTCTTCCTCTCTCTCATCTCTTGCAGCTGCTGGTAACTTGGTAGGACTCAAGTGCCTGAGGAGGTCTGGGCATCAGCTGCATAGTGGGTCCTTGAGACAGCTCCCAGGTTAGGTGGCACCCTAAATCTGGAGAGGTTCTGCCTGTACCAGATGGACTGTGGCTTTGTGATAGCCTCTGTCATCTATGTGCCACAGAGCACTGCCCAGTACAGAGGGATCTTGGACTGGCAGGTATCAGGGTTCTCAGCACAGATGGTGGACCAGCCTGAGGAATGTGGAGTGACCCTCAGATGTGGCTGGTCCTGCAGGCAACAGTTTCTCTGTCTCTGTACCTCACAGCTGCTCTATGTAGTACCCTACATAGCCAGGGGCTAGGCTTTAGAGGCATTACTAGACACCCAACATGGAGGAAGAGGGAAAGTTGGTGTCAGCGTCCAACTTCCAGCCATCAGTTCCCGAAGAGCCTTTCTGTGGCAGGCTAAGGCTCAACCAGTGTACACAAGCCGAGGCCCTGATAAAGGAACAAGAATGCACCCTGCCATACCATCTTTGACTCTCTACAATGGTCCAAGCAGGAGTTGCAGGTCAAGAGGGAATCAGAGAGGAAACTCTCTAAAGAGGTGACCTTCAAGCAAAGACAGGAATGAAGAGGAGACAGTGATGGGGACTTTTGGGAAGAACACCCCAGGTCTAAAGGGATATCACTTACAGTATGCCCCAAAGTTAATTTTCATAGGTCCCTAGAATGTGCTCTGATTCCCGTGTTGCTAGCCCCCACTAGCAAAGGTGTTATTAAGGGGATAGGGAAGTGGTTCTCAACCTATGGGTCACGACCCTTTGGGGATCAAATGACCCTTTCACAGGGGTCTCCTAAGATCATGGGAAAAGCAGATATTCACATGACACTTCGTAAAAGTAGCAAAATTTATGAAGTAGCAACAAAAATGTTTTTATAGTTAGGAGTCACCACAACAGGAGGAACTGTATTGAGGGGTCCAGGCATTAGGAAGGTTGAGAAGCCCTGATATTGAGGCTCAGAGTCCTGCTAACCCTGGGAGGGGCTGAGGCAGAGGCAGGCCCCAGCCCTGGCAGGCTCAGAGAGGGACAGCAGGCTCACCCGGAACATAGGATATGGGTCATTCCTGCAGAGGTAGAGTGGGGGTAATTGCTTGGACTGTCAGAGGGAACTGGCCTCCACAGGCAGGGCTCCTATGTTGGGGACAGCCAAACTCTGTCCCTCAGCTGTGCAGTGCCTGGATAAATGTAGGGTGACTCCAGGCTCCTTGCTGCAGTTGCCAGACGTAGGAAATACTTCATATATCTAGTCAAATGTGCATTTCAGATACACAATTTTTTTTTCTAGGATGGAAGCCGAGACCGGGCCATGTCGCACAAGCTGGTCTTGAACTTGAAATACCCGTGTTTCAGCCTCCTGTTTAGTATAACACTGTGGTTCTATTCCCTGTAGAATCTAGGTCCTCCAGGAACCCTGGAAGCCCCTTAGGCTTCCAATCTGACTTTGAACAGGTCCCCCGGAGCTGTCCCCAACAGCTAGAAAGCCCCGCTTCTCAACTGGACACTGTTCTGAGTGTCTAAAGAGCAAGGGGAGGGATTCAGCAGCCCCCTCACCCAGAATGCCCTTGGCTAGTCTACCCAAACACCTGGCCTTTGCCCCTTGCCTGTAATCCCTGTACAAGATTTCCTTCCTACTTACCCTCTAGCGTTCTGAGTGGTGCCCACTCAACATTCTTGGTCTCTGGATAACAAATACAAGATGAAAATTCAGAATGGGCCTAGCCCCATAGGAACCCTGGCCTTGCAATTTGGTGTTATGTAGTTCCCCTACCCCCGACCCTAGAACTGTAAATAAGAGTATCTAACTGACAGGCTTATGAAGCTCATGTGAGCAGTGTCTCAAACAACTTCAGATGCCCTCAGTCAAGAATACGCCTCCACCTGCACCCTTGGGAGAGAAGACTTCCCAGCCACTGGGGTAGCCCATGCCAAGGGGCCTCAGATCCTCTAAACCCAGAGCCCTTTTGTTGTCTTTTCCTTTCCCCAGAAGAAGCAGGCGTCTCCTCACACCTTGTTGACCCTGGTTCCCCTGGAACACTGCGCCCAGGGTGCTTGCCCTGGCCTCTCTTCATATCTCCTACATCTTGTGACCTGTCTGCCTAACTCGGGAGGTCTCCTGTCACTTCTCTGTGGTTGTGTCTTTAACCCATCCCACCACATCTGCCCTATCCAGTGCCCTCTGTCACTGATCTTAGCGTGCTTGGCTGCCAGCCCGGGGTCTGCAGAAGGCGGTAATCCTCTGTCAGAGACCCCAGCCCCATGGCCTGTCCCAGATGTGTTAACCTGAATTCAAGAGGATGGATGCTTCCTAGGACGGAGTGAATTTCTTTTTTGACATTTGCGGTCCCCCTGCGGCCCCTGACCCATCTGAAAGACTGTCTTCCAACGAATCTGAGGCCATTGTCCCCGCTAAGTCGTCAGTGACTGCCGGTGCATTGGTCCAGGGAGAAGCGACTGCCCCTTTGTCCACCGGGGCAGTCGGGACCCCATGGAGGGCACAGAAGCCCAGGAGACAAGTATCGCGAGAGGGTCCCGCACCCCCTCCCGCCACAGAGTGCGGCGGGCTAGCTTCTGGCGGGGCCGACCGGGTGGGGCGGACAGAGAAGGGGTAGCGAGGTGACCTCAGCGGTTCCGCCGCTCCGGGAAGTCGCCTGGCCCGCCCCCTCCAGCTCCAGCCGGGAGTTTCGCTCTTCGGGGCGGGGCAAGCAGCAGGCGTTGCCCCGCCGGCCAAGTTAGTGCGCGCCCCGCCTGGCGCCGTCCGGGTCCCCGCGCCCTCCCGGCCGGGGCGCGCCGCCGGTAGCTCGGTGCGGTCCGAGCCGCACGGGAAAGCTTGCAGAAGGAGCGGAGAGCCGCGCGTGCGGCGGAGGTGAGCACAGGGGCGGGTTCTCCGCTCCGCCTGCCTAGCCGGCCGCTCCCCACGGCCGCGCTGCCATAAATGGGGCCGACGGCAGCGGTGGCAGCTGGCGGCGGCGCGGGCGGGCGGCGACTCGGGCGTCGGGGGGCGCGGCAGGCGGGGGGGGGGGGCGGGCGAGGCAGCCTGAAGTCCTGACTTCTGTCCGCGCGGCTCAGCCCCTCCGCTGCGCCCCGAGCCCCGCCCCGGCGGCAGAGCGGCTTCTGTTTACTTTCGATCGAGTTTTTCCTGCTCCGGGCAGGTGCCGGGGCAGCTCAGGGCCAGCGGTTGCGCGCGTCACTCCCGCGCTTCTCTGTGGGCTGCCTGCACCCGGGAAGGGCGCGTCGGGGCGAGCGGCGGCCACGGCATCCCCGGCGTGTTGACAGGCGTCCCGTTTGTGCCCAGGTGATGACTGCGGCGGCATGGAGTTCCCGGAGCACGGCGTCCGGCTGCTGGGCCGCCTGAGGCAGCAGCGCGAGCTGGGGTTCCTGTGCGACTGCACTGTCCTGGTGGGCGACGCGCGCTTCCCTGCGCACCGCGCTGTACTGGCCGCGTGCAGTGTCTACTTCCATCTCTTCTACAGGGACCAGCCTGCGAGCAGCCGCGACACAGTGCGGCTCAACGGCGACATCGTCACGGTACCGGCCTTCAGCCGCCTGCTGGACTTCATGTACGAGGGCCGCCTGGACCTGCACAGCCTACCTGTCGAGGACGTCCTGGCTGCGGCCAGCTACCTACACATGTATGACATCGTCAAAGTCTGCAAGGGCAGACTCAGAAAGAAGGACCCAGATCTGGAGACCCATACGCTGGGGACAGAGCTTCCTGGGCAGCCACCACACCCCCAGCCTTCCTGGTCCCCTGCCTTCTGCCAAGCCGCACCAAAGGCCAAACCCCCATCTCTAGGGATCAAGGCTGTCCATCCCCTGCCAACATTCGGACCTCCATCTTGGCAGGTCTCAGAGGAGTCAAGTGGGGCCCTGGACCTGTCACTGAAGCCTGGCCCAAGACAGGAGCAGGTCCACCCACCCTGTCTTCTCCAGACATCCCTCTGCAGCTCCATACAGCAAGGGGCCCAGCCTCTGGTGAAGACTGAGCAAGATTCGTTCTCTGAACAAGATAGCAGCAGCCCGCAGAGCGTGGACAGATCCCCACCATCAGTCTGTGCTTCTGCAGCCCAGCGCCTGGCAGTGGACTTGGAGCCACTGTGCGTCCAAGGGACAGGTAGCCAGCAGCTCGGGCTGCATGCAGAGCCAGTGGTGGACACTGAAGAGCTGGGTCCCAGCAAGCACCTTTGCGTTTGCCCGCTGTGCTGCAAGCTGTTCCCTAGCACCCACGCACTGCAGCTGCATCTCAGTGCCCACTTCCGAGAGCGGGACAGTGTCCGTACCCGGCTCTCCCCAGAGGGGGCCGTGCCCACGTGCCCACTCTGCAGCAAGACCTTCTCCTGCACATACACGCTGAAGAGGCATGAACGGACACACTCTGGGGAGAAGCCCTACACGTGCATGCAGTGCGGCAAGAGCTTCCAGTACTCACACAACTTAAGCAGGCATGCCGTGGTCCACACGAGGGAGAAGCCCCATGCCTGCCGCTGGTGTGAGCGCCGCTTCACACAGTCTGGTGACCTGTATCGCCATGTCCGCAAGTTCCACTATGGCCTCGTCAAGCCCTTACTGGTGTGAAGTGTTTTTCTGTATCAGGTGGAGGAAGAGAGGGGGCAGGGTGTCCTGGGTGGGACTCTAGGACAGAGGACAAAGCCCAGGCAGGTGGTAGCCCTACCCCGAGGCTAGAAGGTTGCACCAGTCAACCTGAATGAATGCTGCTGCTTCTTGGATGGGTTGCTGCCCCCCCCCCTTGTCTCCACCTCACACCTGAGCAGGTTGTACCCTGCCTAGTTAGGGACACACTCTTCCTCACTGTCCTCTCTAGCAAGGTTCTAGAGTGCCTGTCCTGCCCATTCACCGGGCAGTGTGAGGTAACACACTTTTCCTCTGTCCTGGGGCTTCCCTGACCATCGTGCTGGAATACTTGAGAGTGTCCATGTGTGCCTAATGCCATGATAGAAGGACTCACTTGTCAAGAAAGTCATTAATGCAAGTGTCTAACAGGGTGCACAGAGTGAGCAGGCCATTCCTGGTGAGTGACAGCAGGAGCCCCTGTTGAGAAGGCCTCAGGCACAGCAAGTACCAGCAGGGGCTGTAGAGATACAGCTGGCCTTTCAGGAGGCATCGCTCCAGAGGGGACCCCGAGCATCATGAGGAGAGCGGCTCAAGCTGGGTGTCCCTGGAGTGGCTGTTACTGGGGTGGAACAGGGGTGGAACTTTGGGCTACAAAGGGGAATTTGGAAATGGATTCTCTGTATATCTCTTTATATCATAGTGGCCTTCCAAGACCACTATGTGTCTGCTACTGGTCGAGAACCCTGCAAGTGTCCCCCGCTGGCTTCACGGGGCTGGGAACGGCAGATTTTGCCATGAGCCAAGCTTTGCATGTTGAAGCTGATGCTGGTTCCAGCAGGCCTGACCCTGGGAGTCACCCCTCTGCTTCCTAAGGGTCTCCCTGGAGCTGTAGTCATTCCCAGGCACCAAACACAAGGCCAAAGCTCGTCCAGCTTAACAGGAGCAGTGTTTGCCGTGCCACCTCCTGCCGAGGGACATGGGTAGGAGCAGCTGTCACGGGGAGAAGGGAGGCAGATTCTCCCTTCATCTACAGCCCTGGAAGGAGGGCTGGTGCCCTTGAAATGTGAAGGACTTCGCCCTCTGCCGTGGATATGGGCCACCTTACTTTGATGACCTGCACCCCAAGCAAGCCTTGGTCATTTCGGGAAGGGGTGGGGCAAGACGGGGGTGGCCTTAGCAAGTGGTAGAGGTGCCTGAAACAACCTACCCTCTCCCCAACAGTGCTGTCTCTGCTGATTGCAAGTGGCCCAGAGGACAGAGTCGGGCAAATCTAAGTCATTGTGTCTTCTGCTAACACTTGATTTATTTATTTGTTTGCTGGAGTGAAGTGACAGTTGGTCTCCCCAAGGTGGACAGATCCACTGTGCTCTCCTAATATATCCACGGCTGGCCTGGGAAGCTGGTGCCTGTCAGCGATGCTCCAAGACTGGAGGCCCAGAACAGGCTGCAGTGCAGAGAGCTGGAGAAGAGGCAGTGGTGTCCTAGCTTCTGACTCCACCTCTGGAAAGGCTGGTAGGACCCTGTGACTTATGATCCGAGCGATCGCTCACTCACTTCCTCCCACCCCGTGTGTGTGTGTGTGTGTGTGTGTGTGTGTGTGTGTGTGTGTGTAGTACTACACTGTGCAGGCAGAACACCCCTGTATTGTTTTTTCCTCAAGTCCTTGCTTTTCTGGGGCAGGGAGCTTACCCTGAGTCAACACTGGACTTGTTGTCTTTGGTGCACAGTTACTGTGAAGTTAACAAAGAATAGTGACTGGTTATACGTTTATAACTGGCATGGTTCAGTTGCGTGTATGTATATGTCTGATTTGCTACCTGTGTGGAGAGCACAGGACAGGCGTAGAAGGGGTCCAGGCGCTTTTTGCTATGTGGGGTTCCCAGGGCCAACACAGCTACTGTTCCTGCCTGTGGTCTCACTGCTGCTCGGCCCCTGGAGGGACCACTAGGAAATGACTCCACAGGACAGTTTTTCCTAGGTTTGGCTGGGATGTTTGCACAGCCCTGCTTGCGGTCAGCCCGCACCGTTCCTAGAAACAAACGCTGTCTTCCTATTTCACATGTTCTGTTGGCCACGATGGCAGTGTAATAAAGCCAACCGCAGGTGGAGATGGATGTGGTGATTCTCAGGGTTGGGAAAAGTGGGCTTTGCTAGGCTGGGAGTGGGGTGGCGGACAACCTGGGGACTCAGTCCAGGAGGTGCTCATGCCCAGTGGGGTGCGTGGACTGGGACAGGCCTAGTGACAGTCAGCCTCACTCCCCTGATGGCTAGAGGTTGGGAGAGGAGTCCCAGAGAGGCGGGGTGATGAGGAAGGGCAGGGTCTTGGATCTAAGATGGATTCTGTGGCCAGGCAAACCCCATGCTGTGAGTCCTTTGCTCTCTCATCTCCCCCTCCAGCTTCCCTTCACACTTCTTTCAGCATAGAGCTGGACCAAAGGCCTTCTTGTTTCCCCTCACTCCCTCTTGGCCCGCTGTAGTGGGTGACTGGGCTCCAGGCTGATGGTTTGGGGCCTATGCCGGTTCCCCTACACCTCCCTGTGCTGGACATTGCATAGGGGTGCAGATGTCCCATGAGCCCTCCAGGTTCCAGCTACTGGCTTACCAGGCCCTCTGGCGGAGGGAGCAGAATGGCCTCAGCCTGTGATACCGGCCTTGTTCTGCTTGGGCCACGTTTGTTCAGGCAGGGTGGGAGCTGTGCCTGCCACAGGGGCCCTTGCTGCCCTGAGCTGGTACCGGAAGGGCCTGACCGTTCCTGGGCCAATTCCTGTGGCTTTCCCAGTTCTGGCTCCAGATGTCAGTCCTGGGAGGAGGTGCCTGGCCCTCCCCTGCCCCACACTCCCCCTGCCTCCCACGAAGCCTGGATGGGAGCCACTGTCCTGCAGGAGGCCCTGTCACATTCCCAGATGAGCCCATGACTCAGCCCAAGCTTTCTAGTCCGGGAGGAGGACAAGGCAGCTGTTGCCATACCAATGGGGATGAGAGGAGGGGGTCTTGAGCCTGGAGAGGAGAGGCTTCCTGGGGCCCCTCTGGTCTGTGGATGCCGCCCAGCTGGGCTTCACTAAGCCTCCAGCTCTATTCCTGGATGGCACGGGCCTCTTGGCACCCTCCTTGGAAGTAAGTACCCATCTTGACCTGCGACCTCTTGACCTGTTGGCCCGCTGGTAAACTGAGGCATGTACAAAGTCTTGGCAGTACCTCAAAATCTCAGCCAATGGGCAACAAGTCTAGGACTCCCCTCCCCCCCTCCCCGGGGAGTGTTGGGTGTCTCAGCTGTGTGGCAGAGTGAGGGACACAGACCCTGGTGGCCAGAGGCCTCCATGAACTAGCACTCAGCAGAAGAGCAGGACAAAGCTGGGGGGACTGCAGGGGACCCCAGAATCCTCCCTAGATACTGCGGCTTCCCAGGAGCCTCCATGTGGACCACAGAGCAAGGTGCACAGGGTAAGACTTCTCGTCTCATCTCGTGTGAGAGGAAGTGGGTGTGGAGAGGTCCAGGCCTCGAGAAACAAGTGCAGCAGGGGCCAGATGCTGCCTCCCCCACTCCCTAGCGCTTGCCTCGGGGAAGCTGTGCACCACACGACACCCACGTGGTCCAGCCTGTCTGATATTCATAAACAGCACAGGGAGTTTGTATAGACAACACCAAGGAAGGAAGACGAGCAAACTGCAGTTATAACGCCACGCTGGACCTTCGCGGGAGTCGGGGGATGGGCGCCAAGCTCCCCGATGCCTCTGCCCTGCTCTGCTATACCTACTCCCAACTCAGTCCCATCTTCTCTGCAGAGAGCCCATCGTGTAGCGTCGTGGTCATCACAGCCACCGCAGTGTCCCCTGTCCTCCCGATGCCCTCTACGCTGCTTCCACACACATCACCTCCTCTGCCTTTATCTCCACTGTTCTCATCTCCAGTGAGACCGAGATCCCTCCACCAGTGTCCGTGTCTGTCACTTCCACCTCTACTACCACTTGCCAGTGCCCGGGCTCCATTGCTCCCATCAACTCAAGCCCTGTCATGAGCCTACCACAAGTACCATCTCTGAACCGTCATCTGCCTCTCCATGATCTCTACAACTTCCATCGTGATCCCCACACCCACCATCATCTCCATCAACACCTCCTCCACCACCATCATCCCCATACTCATCACTCCTCCCCCTCCCTTCACCTCTAGCCCCACCTTCATCTCTGCTACCAGTACTTCTGTCACCACCTCCCTCCGTGTCATCTTCAGCATCATCCAGCACCAGCAGGACCCCAGTTACATCACCTGTGTCATCACGGTCATCACGTCCACTGTCACCGTCACCACCCTAACTCCTCCATGAGATCTGTCATCATGCCCACAACTTCTGCAGCCACTGCCAGCATCCCCTTTATGAAGGACCCCTGACTTTAGGCCAGCAGCTATGGTTAACTGTGAGCTAACAGGCAGCTAGAGGACAGGGTAGTCTCCATCCTACGTGGGGCTTTTGTACCTGTTTTGCTTCTCTGCCCTCCATGTTTTCTCTGAATCTCCCACGGAGCAGACCTGCACTCTTCCCTGCTGATTCTTACTAGCGCTCCTGGTACCTGTGTGGACCGTCATGAGACTTCTATTCCCACGGGGCCTCTGGTTCTATCCCATCAGGCCCTGTCCTGTCCCCCCTGCAGCTGCTCTTCTGCCTCAGTGGTCTCATTTGCCACACTGGAATGGGATGGAGTAGAGGTGGTCCCCTGTGTGTGTTGCACAGAATGGCAGTGAACAGTCAGGGGCTGCTGCAGGTCAGAACAGCCTAGGCTGAGGACGCTGGCATCCAGATCTGGGGCAAACAGGCCAGCCACAGCAGTGGGTGTCCCAGGACCTGTGTTGACAGTAATGTGAGGATCATTGCAGCTGGACTTGGCTACTCTGTGGGTTCTTTTTCCCACCCTTTGTCCCCCAGATTTCACCACCTATCATTAGATAGCAGAGAAAGAAGGATAGAGGGGGGAGAGAAATGTAGAAATCCTTGAATCTAATTTCTTCCTTTTTGTTTCTTCTATGAGCGTGAGAACTAACAAACCAACCCCCACCCCACCAACAACTACCAACAATGCCTATGGGGTTCTAGCATTTATATACCCTCTGGGAAAAGTCCCAGAATTCCAAATGCCACACAGTAGCAGAAACTATCCACAGCTGGCAAAACCACGCCTCTGCTAGAGCACGAGGCAAAACATAGTCAGCTGCTACAAAGCAGCCCCATCGCCCCACACCTAGGATTAAAATGAAAACATATTCTTATATTTGCATTTTTAAAGAAACCAAAATTCCAGAATTCTCACTAGAGATCACTGCTGTTGAGCATGGCTTGGCTAGGTCTATTTCTGTGGAAGCCACTTTGCTCCCTGCCTCCTTTTCCTCCTCCCCCCTTGATCAGCTGTAGCATAAATCAAAGGCTACAAAGTTGCTTGAGGTAGGGGCAGTTGTAGGCTCTGCGCTGCACAGAGGGAGGTGGTTCAGATGCCTTGCAGTCACTGAGGACACCAGGCCAAATGCTGTGGTACTCAGGCAGGACTCTTCACACAGCTCCAGGTGTGGGAATAAGTGTCCCCTCAGATAAGCCAGTGGATCTCCAGGCACATGGTCTCACCTTCCTGAGCTGAATGGGAAAACTTATGGAGTTTTCCTGGGCTGTCATTTCTGTCTTGGCTCTGCTTTCTGGCCCAGGTTGCCATGACAGTCCAATAGTCAGGGACTGAACAGATATGTCTTACAGTTCCAGAGGCCAGAAGTCCTAGAGCAGGGACAGTAGATTAGACCCTGAGACCCCTCTCTGTGTGTTGACCGAGTCCTCTGTGGCCTCAGTGCATCCTGAAGTACATGTCCTTTCTTAGAAGGATACAATCACGCTGAGCTAGAACTCACCCTACTCACCTCTTTAACAAGCTTATCTCCAAAACACAGGGGCCTCATTTCCTTGTGACTGGGACTTCAGCATGAGTTTAGGGGTTGGCGGGGGGCGGGGGGACACAACTCTGCACACTTGGTGTTTCAGATGTGTGTGGAAGGCTGAGAATATGGCCCAGGCCCTTCCTGGCCACATTGGCCTGGTCCCCGGTAAGAATTATTGGTATTTGGCAGTGTGCTGGGCACGCCCACAGGCCATCAGGCACTAAAGGGAGGTGGGATATTTATTGCCTCCCAGAGTACCCCAGATCTGACCTCTCTGCCTGCCCATCCCACTGATGGCTCACCATGTCCTGCATCTCAGGGCAGGTGACCGTGTGTGACATGGACGAAGCCTGGCACGCTCCTTCTTCCCACCAGACAGACCCAATTTCCTCTTCAGCTTCTACCTGCCCCCAGGAGCCAGAGTAGGACAGTAGGAGATTGTCTCCCTCTTTGCTGCCTCCTGTCTCTGCCCTTTGTGTTCTCGTACTACCTACCCCCTCCCCTCTGGGTAACAGTCCGATCCTCCTCAGCTGATGAAGGGCCTGGCTCTGAGCACTCCATCCCTTGCTTCTCCCAACCCCATATCAGTCTTTCTCTCAGCCCCTGAGGCTCAAATTATCACTTGGACAGCCCCTCCTTTTGAAGGTGAGGTCTGAACATCCTTTACTCCTAACACCAGTGGCCTGGTGCTGGTTTGTTGATCTTACCACCTTTGCCACCTCTCTTGTTCCCCCTTCCCCTCCTTATGTGAGGTGCCACCATAACCCTGCCCCAGCTTGCCTACAGGTTTCATAGCCTCCTTTCCTGTGACACATAAGGTGGCCAATTTGAAGTTCTAAGTGGTCTCAATATTTTCTCCAGAGTACATTTCAGGCAGAAGGGGACAAACATGTCCAGGATACAAGAGGAACTCTGCCTCGCTCATACTAAATATAGTAGAAGAAATGTTAGATTAGCCCTGTGAGGAGCTTGCGATGCTGGAACAGCACGTTGAAATAACCCCCTGCATAAAATGATAAATTCGGGACAAAAATACACATGACAAAACATGACTTGAAAACACTGGCGAAACATGAGGGTGGAAGGCAGGGCTGAGAGAAGCCAGCACTGGGCACAGAAACTGGCCACAGGGCTGTGTGTCAGTAGCCACCAGTTTAATAGATGCTGACACTACCTGGTGTGGCTTCTTTGGGAGTGTCCTTGGCAGTGACTTCTGCTTCCCCCTTTACTGCTGGCACCCTCAGTTCTAGAAAGGCCACAAGCTACACCTACGTGATTAAGGTTTCACTGCTAAATAACCTTGCCCAGAGTCACAGAAGCCAGATTATCGGGTGACCTTCTGATAACATCGAGTCTGACACCCTGTTTCAACTTTGATCCTGTGCATCACTCAACACTAAGCACACAGACTGCCATGAGGGAGACACACAGCTCAGATGAGGAAGTCCTTGCTGGGTACACAGTAATCTGACACTGTCCTGCCGTACAGCTTGTGCTCCAGAGTTCCCCCAAATAAGGCTTTGAGGGCAACATCCTACTTCATCTTCTTGGGAGAGAAACTTGGATCCAGCAAGTTACAAGAATAGCTTAATAAGACCGGTGGGGGACTGGGGGTGGGGGGGAGAGCATTCCATTTTCTAACCACCAGGAAATGCAAATTAGCAGAATGAGATGCCACCATATACATTCTAAGATGAAACGGCAACAGTGGCAAATAGCTGTGGGATGGGAAACCTTCATGATGTCCATCACTGCCTCCTGGCAGGACTCTGGAAAGGGCATGCAGCCCAGGCTGGCTTTGAATTCATGAGTCTCCTGCCTCAGCTTCTTGAGTACTGGGATTTTATTCATGTGCTACTATGCCCAGCAAGGACTGGCAATTTATAATGAAGTTAAATCCACCACCTGTCATCAGACCCAGCAATTCTTCTAGCGGGTGTTAAAGAAATGAATGTGTATCCTCAAAATAATTTACACTCAAACGCACAGTGGCTCCAGTCATTATTGTCAAAAACTGGAAAGTACCCGCACAGCCATTAACAGAAGGCCGGATGGGTACACTAACTGCAGAACTTCATGGAGTGAAAAAATCATGTGGCTATGAAAAATGATACACAAGGAAGTGCATAGACCCTGCAGCAGGGAAGGGAGCCAAGCTGTGTACAGATGGGGCCCCTCTTGAGCATGAGTCAAGGGGTGGAACAACAGGGGCAACAGGTGCTGGGGCAGAAGCTGAGTACCCACTGGAATCTTGGGCTGCTCCTGGGCTGACACGATTTCAGTCTTACAGGAATCTTACATGGGTATATCCAGCAGTTAAAGCGTGCATAGTGATGCAGGTTCCACTGTAGTCGTAATGACAGGAGAGGGATGCTGAGGTCTGTGGTGGGTATGTGGGGTCTCTGTATTTAAAACTTTGGAGAGCTTGGAACTTCCCATAAATGCTTTAGGAAACACACAGAGATGCCATTTTGCAGACTGGAAAAACATTGTACCCCACTTGGTCGGCTTCTAGACATCAAGCAGGTTGGGGGAGCCAAGAACAAGCAGCATTTGAGGTCTACTGAGGGCAGCTTTCTGTGTCCACCCATGGCACAGAAAGCTAGCTCACCTCCTCTCCTCACAAGGATACTAATCCCATCACAGGGACCCCACACCCACAAACCCTTCTAAGCTTAACCACCTTTACAAAGCCCAGCTGTAAACACCATCAGACTCAGACAGGGACTCAGATTTGGGGCATACAGATACACAGTTTGGAATTTGATGATGTGTTTTATGATACTTGGGGGAAATTCGAGCACAGCCATCTACATTAGAACTGCTCAGTGGCTTCCTCCAGCAGTCCGGGGAATCGATCCCATGCATGAGCCTCCAGAGAATGAAGTGACTTTGACATAGGTTATTAGGATACTGTTCAGTACGGGGACACTGCAGAAGACCTAGATACCCACTGACAGGAGACCTGCTATCCTTCCACTGCACAGAATACAATACTACCACCAAAACCAACGTGCCAGGCTGACGAGCTGGCTCGGTGGCTAAGAGCACTGGCCACTCTTCTAGAGGACCTAGGTTTGATTCCCAGCACCCACATGGCAGCTCACCAATGTCATAACTCCAGTTCCTGGGGATCTGATACCCTCTTCTTTCCATGGCATTGCATGCGCAGATATACATGGAGGCAAAACACTCGGACACATAAAATTAAATATAAAACAAACAAGTGATCTGTGATAGTATCAAAAATTACTACCAAGTGAAATTGAGTCTATGCTGTTCTCCCTTCTTGATGTGATAAATTATATGCTCGAATTATATGCTCATGAATATGCACTTACACACAAGGTATTTCTGAACAGGCATTAAGGACAGTTTGGTTATATTACAGAGAATTTAGCTCCTGGAAGACAGTCGGCCGTTAAAGCTTTGCACCATGCTAGCTGTCTTTTAACATTCTGGTGAGTTGGATTAAAACCTACCATTCCTTTCATCCTGATTCTGCCTGCAGTTTTCGCTATAACCAGCAGGACTTTCCCACGACTGACCAGCTGTGTGCTTTCTATCTCCGTCTCCTATTGTGACCTTGTCTTAGCATTTCTATTGCTGTTATTGCTGTTGTAAAACACCAGGACCAAAAGCAACTCAGGAGAGGGAAACGGTATATTCTGGCTGACAGCTTCAGATCATAGTCCATCACTGAGGGAAGCCAGGGTGAGAGCTCACACAAGCAGAAGCTTGGAGGGAAGAGCTGATGCAGCGGCCACGGAGGGTCAGCGCTGATGTCACAGCTTACTGTTCCTGTTTCTTTATGCCACCCAGGACCCAGGGGTTCTACCATTCACAGTAAGCTGTCATCAGTCATTGATCAAAACAGTAGCCCACAGACCCACCTACAGAAGGCATTTTTCTCAATTAAGATTCTCCTTCCTGCCAGATGGTGGTGTGCATACCTTTATCCCAGCACTTGGGAGCCAGAGGTGGGCTGATTTCTGAGTTCAAGGCCAGCTGGTTATAGGGCAAGTTCCAGGTCAGGTAGGGCTACACAGAGAAACCCTATCTGGGAAAACAAAACAAAAGATTCTCTCTTGTCAGTTGCCTCTACTTTGTGTAGAGGTTGATATACCGAAGAACTCCCTCGGTGCCACACCCAAAGGTAGCACATCATCAGTTATGCTACGTGCACCTTGCCTTTTTTCACACAAACGATCCCTTGTCCCTGTGTATGTGTGCACATGTGGAGGCCAGCCACCTCAAGGTGACTCTCCCCTGGAACTACGCCTCCTTGTTTTACTGTTGTTTGTGATGTAGGCTCCCTCACTAGCTTCAGGCTCCCCGGCAGGCTAGGCTGTCTGTCAAAACTCACAGATTTACATGTCTTTATCTCTTCAGTGATAGAACATAGTGTCACTGTGTCTGCTTTTTGTTTTGAGTTGGGCCATCAGGGTTATAAGGCAAGCACTTCACCTTCAGAGCTCTGTCTCCAGCCCACCAGCCCTTTCATTTTCCAGTCCTGTAGCATGTCACAGCGGGCTCACTCCACCACACTGATCAAGCTATCAAGCCTTGCAGTGCTGGGCATCTGGGTAGCTCCCAGTTCTGACTGTACACAACTGTAGCCAATATTCTTTTTTGTTGTTGTTTTTTTTTTTTTTTTTTCGAGACAGGGTTTCTCTGTATAGCCCGGGCTGTCCTGGAACTCACTCTGTAGACCAGGCTGGCCTCGAACTCAGAAATCCACCTGCCTCTGCCTCCCGAGTGCTGGGATTAAAGGCGTGCGCCACCACCGCCCGGCTGTAGCCAATATTCTTTAATGTCATGAGCACTATGGATACCCAACTCCCAAAGTGGGATGGCTGGCCTAAGGAGAAGGCACAATTCCCTCAAAGGGTGCCAAACTGCCTGCACAAGGGAGCATTCTGCTTCCCTGCACCCCTGACTGCATTTAATAAACCGGGAAATCTCCAAGTATGATAGTTCACTGCAGAGAGACCATTTCTCTCAGCATCTTTTTTCTAGATTCACTGGTCATCCATATTGTGTCTGGATCAATCTGGTTCAGCTCTCACAACCACTTTCTTATTGAGTTTTTAAAGGACCTCTTAGGTACTTCTAATCCTTTGGTATGAGATGTTAGGTGGTCATGGTGCAGTCCTAGCTATGACCATTTGGATGAGTGAGCAATGTCACACGTTAGAATACACACGCCATCTAATAAACCTTGTGTGCCAATCGGTGTGGTGGTGTTGGGTCCTCTTCCGGTTCTGCCCCCTCCGAGGCCAGGCTCGACGCAGTGAGTGGATCTAACAGACTCCCTGCCCCACACTCCCCACAGGCAGGGCTGGCTGTCCTCATTCTGTTTTGTTTTGGATTCTCTTGGCTGCTTCCAACCCATTCTCCAGATGGCCTCTGGTATCAGTGTCTGGAACATGGAATAAAGCTACTCTGGGCTCTGCTCCTCCTCAAGATGGCTTCTCCCAAGCTCCAGGAGACCCACTCCAGAACCAGCACCCTCTGTCACCCCCTCCACTCTTCCCAGGCTCTGTTTTCTTTCCCCCAAGCAGCAGCTCCTCTTGATTCTTCACTCTATTCAGTCTCCTCTCTCATAGGCATCGCTGACCTCAGACCTGGCTCTCTGGGGGCCTGCTCAGACTCTTCTTAGGGACACTCATTTTAATCCTTACGACAAGTTCCACCCCTTCCTCTCCGGGTGCTCCGAAATGGACCTCTCATAGGCCCAAAGGGAGCAGGAAGCCTTCCCCTTTGCACTGTCTTACTCTCTCCAAGGAACTCTCCTCTCTACTGTTCCTAGCCTGTCCTGGAGCTTGGAAGCTGCAGGCCTGAGAAAGTAGGGGCCAAAGTCCTTCCGGCTTGGGATATTGAGAGACTGGGGGTTTGGGGACCTGAAGGACTAGGGGCCTGGGAAGCTGGAGGCTTAGATTCCAGGCAGCCAGGGACCTTACAGTTTGGGGGTCTGGGAAACCGGGGTCTAGGAAAGTAGGACTTGGGGATCTAGGGAGCCTGGGGCCAGGGGAGCTTTAGGAGTCTGGGGGAAGGGAGCTAGGAAAGGCAGGGTCCTTATAGGGGAACAATCACCCACGAAGTGCAGCAATACGCCCCTTCCGCACTGGGACCGAGATCCTTGTCTCTACTGACGGATCTCTACTGAGGATGTATCGGAGGGAGCAACCTCGGCTGACACCAGAGCCGGTTGTTCGTAATGCACAGCGCGTACTTCCGTACTTCCGCCGGACAGAGCCGGCGCAGCACTCTCCAGGACACCGTGGCGACAGCAGCAAACTTCCAACTCACGACCCTAAACACTCAAGGCGCTCTGCACACCAGCTGCGCACGCGCAGCCCCTTCACGCAGGCGCACTCCTCCCGCGTTCCCGCGTCACGCGGCCTCGGGCGGTGTGGCCGCCAGGAACGCCGGGTGGAAGCGCGAGCCTTGGAGAAGCTGGTTCCTACTCGGTCCGTGCTTCCTTTGGTCACTTGTGCTTTGGAGCGTCCGCGGCGAGGATGGAGGCTGCGTGGGCTTTGTTTAGATTTGTGTCTCTCAGGAGGGCCTGACACCGTGTTTATGCTTAGCTGTGGAAATGATGGAGGGAGGAAGGAAGGGAGGCGATCCGTTGGATTAATGGTTGCTTCCCTGTCGATGGGATACTGAGACCACCATTGTGACAGCAGAACCAGAGACTGAGGAGCTTCAGGGAGCTACAGGCCAGCTCTGTCCTTGGTGGAGGTCAGAGACAGATTGTTGGTGTAAAACCATTCTTATTTCAGAGGGAGTACGCTTCTTCTGGTGCCAAATATGAGTGACCATGGCAAGGGTACACAGGTCTGGTTACCCTCATACTGTGTTCAGTGTTACAGTTTCACGAAGTCAAGGCATTTTTACGTTCTTGTAATCATCAGGTAGGCAGGTGACAGAAGCACTGTGAATACATCTCTGCTGTAGATCTCAGAGGCTGATAATATTTTTAGCTGATGGGTTAATGGGACCCGATGTGGTCTGTTAAAACAATTCAATGACTGTCTAGTGAGGGGACAAAAAAAAAAAAATAACCCAAAAGTAAATCAGCTTGAGATCTCTCCACACTCCAACTCTCCACAATCACGGAAGGCCCACTCAATCTATCAGCCTTGTGGAATCTTACACAAAGATCCCCCACGAATCAGTCAACAACAGAAAGCCCACGTAGTGACGGTTTTAATCAGCGTATGTTTTAGGTAGGTTTATGCCTCCTCTGGAACCTCAGTTCAAACTAGTACTGGCTACCTTATCTTGCTCAGCTTTATCATTGCAGCATCTGGGGTGCTCTGATCCTGGATCCAGCACTGCCAGTGGCAACCCCCACTTACAGCAGAAAGGGTCTTCACAAGTCCTAGTCTATGAACAGGACCCTTGTGGTCAGCAGTGGGGCTCACTCTGGGGATGGTGTTTGTCTTAGTTACTTTTCTGTTGCTGTGAAGAGACACCATGACCAAGGTAACTTAGGAAAGAGTTTATTGGGATAGAGTCCATGACCATCATGGTGGGAAACATGGCAGTGGGCAGGCAGATATGGCTCTGAGCAGTAGCTGAGAGCTTATATCTGATCCACAAGCGTGAGGCAGAAGGCTAATCAGGAATGCTCTGTGCTTTTAAAACCTTAAACCCTGTCCCCCGCTTCCAGTGACATCTCTCCTCCAACAAGGCCACACCTCCTAAGCCTTCCCAAACAGTTCTACCAACTGGAACCCAAGCATCCAAATATTAGCCTATGGAGACCATCATCACTGAGACCACAACAGTGCTCTTGGCATTGGCCAATCAGGTCCTTCATCTCGATACTCAAAGCCGCATCCAGAGTCCCTTTGCCTCTTCTTTCTCTGGTTCTTTCCAGACAGTAAATTTAACACTATCACGAATTTGCCTTGACTCAGTTACCTATAGGATATGAGTGATTGGTTAGGTGAAGGTTCAGCGTGTAGGTGGGTGGTGGCTAGGTGTACTGACGAGCTGTGGGCGGGTGGAGGGGCATGTGGATATATGAATGAATGGGTATACAATGGGCTTCACATAGCGTCGTTTTGAATCAGCGCATTGGTTTGAGGTTGGCGTGGCTGATGGGACCTCAGCAGTCCAGCTGCACCAGCGTGTTGTGTATCTGTTTTCTCTGAATTGAAACACCCCTCCACACACACACACACACACATGCACTCCTAAGCTAGTGAAACTTACAAGACTCATAAAATTATAAGACTCAAAAGGCCTCCTCCTCCTGGTTGTGTAAGCAATGAGTAATTTCTGGGGTGAGAAGACTCTTGGTGGTATGCACGCGATCGGGCAGGACACTCTGGGGATGCAGGAGTGTGAGTGCTCGCTCACCTGTGCTTTGGTGGGCTGATATGGTTATTCAGCTGCCTTTACTTTACCCATGTTTCCTATAAGGAACTCCTCTAAAATGAGTTGCCTTACCAACCTGGATGTAGGTGGGATAGTTCTGAGGTCTGTTGGTGTCCTGTTTGGAGTGAATAGATATGTGTTGTGGATTTGGTTTATTTTATTATGTTAATTGGGTTTCCAAAAAATCACGGGAGAATCCCGCAGGTAAGACACTGCTGGCCCCGCCCCCCAGTGGGTTCTGATTGGTAATATGCCTTAATCAGCTCAATGGCTGGGCCACTTCCAAACTTCCATGTTCCTAATGCCTCCCTTCTGATATCCCTGAGTTATTACCTACTAAAATCTATATTCCATCTTTATTATCATATTATTATTATCAGAACCCAGTGGGTTCTGATTGGTAAATAAAGTTGCCAGCAGCAAATGGCTGGACAGGGAGACAAAGGCGTGGCTTTACTTTTCCCAGGCAAGGGAACCAAGGGTGAAGAAGGATTAGTACCACCATGCCTGGGAAACAGAAGGACCAGGCTTGAGAGCTGCAGAAGAGAGAGTGCACAATCATGTAAGAACCAGGGAAGAGTTGCCCTACCCCCCCACACACACACACATAATTGGGTCTAAGATAATAAAGATGGAATATAGATTTTAGTAGGTAATAACTCAGAGATATCAGAAGGGAGGCATTAGGAACATGGAAGTTTGGAAGTGGCCCAGCCATTGAGCTGATTAAGGCATATTAAATATAAGGCTCTGTGCCTGTGTGTAGGTGTGTGTGTGTGTGTGTGTGTGTGTGTGTGTGTTTCATTCAAGAATCCACAACATTGGGGCAATAGCAAGGAGTTCACGGGCAACACCGCCAGGGAGATTAGAGCAGACTAATCAACAACACCAACAGATGCGTGCTCACATCTCTACAGGGAAAGTCACACCACAGGGCTAGCATCTTCACAGTTCTATGGGTTTTCTCCTGTGATCTCAAGCAGGTTGTCCTCACTCCAAGCATCACATCATAGTCAACCTAGAAGAGGAAAAAGAGGGGGCTGGAGAGATGGCTCAGCAGTTAAGAGCACTGACTGCTCTTCCAGAGGTCCTGAGTTCAATTCCCAGCAACCACATGGTGGCTCACAACCATCTGAAATGGGATCCAATGCCCTCTTCTGGTGTGTCTGAAGATAGTTTTTTAAAAAAGAAAAGGAGCCGGGCGGTGGTGGCGCACGCCTTTAATCCCAGCACTTGGGAGGCAGAGGCAGGCGGATTTCTGAGTTCGAGGCCAGTCTGGTCTACAGAGTGAGTTCCAGGACAGCCAGGGCTACACAGAGAAACCCTGTTTCGAAAAAGAAAAAAAAAAGAAAGAAAGAAAGAAAGAAAGAAAGAAAGAAAGAAAGAAAAGAAAAGAAAAGAAAAGAAAAGAAAAGGAAAAAGATACTGACGGAGATTCTCGTTTATCAGGGAAACAAAATTCCCAATGGGCTCCCCTTCATCTAGTGCCTAGAACCAGCTATCCTAGTGGAACAACAGTGTTGGTGGACATTCGTTGATGCCCCTGTCCACCACCTTTTGATGACATGGTCTGTGAGAAGTTCCTCTTCTTCCCACTCACGGAAGACTGCATTGGTAGTCTGACAGATCAACTCGAGGAAGGTGGGTTCTGTTTGGCTCATATCTTGAGGGTCTGTAGACACCCACCATGGAGGGGAGTGTGTCAGTATACACTGGTGTCGCTGTTGCTGCAGGAGGAGGAGGCAGCGAGTCACGTTGCACCCTCAGTCAGGAAGCAGAGGTATTTCCAAAGGTGTGTCTCCTACAGGAATCCAAATCTAGTCAAGCAGACAATGAAGATTTACCATCACAGCCTCCCAGCTGCCTGGCTTGTTTTTTGTCATGAGGCTGGTACCAGGGCATCAGTGAGCTGGTGAGACAACTTCTCTGTTGTCTCATCTCGGTCAAACCAGGCAACATGTCTCTGCAGTTGGTGGTGGTGTCCGGGGATGACAGGGCAGCTGACCTATTACCAGGGCCGCTGACCTATTTCCAGGGCCAGTGCTGGAAGGGCCCTGGGTATTGCTCGTGGAAGCCTAGCCTGGTCCATGAGCTATCCCACAAATCCCAAGAAGTAACTTTCTCTAGGGGGAATTCTGTGATTTGTGACTCCTGTGAGTTTAATTGTGTCTCCAAGAATTCTGGGGAAGTCTTAGTTCCACACCATACTTGCGACCTGACTTTGAAATATGAACCATGATCTTCACACAGAGATGCTTTTGCAGAGGATTTGAGTTTCATCCTGACACTCACATCTGGTGGCCTGTAAGTCTGCTCCAGGAGATCCAACACCTCTGACCTCTGAGGGACCCCACACTTTTGCAACATGCCCACATAAAGATGTATACATAATTAAAAATAAAATTTCAAAATTATTTTTAAAAAGGACATCTTCACACAGACAAAGTAAGAACAGTGTTTGTTTCACCCTGGCTTCCAGACAAACAGAAGCAGTGGGCTGGAGAGGGAGCTAAGAGATGGGGTATTTTACAGGCATTGGCCCACGTGAGTGTGGAGGCCGAGAAGTCCCACACTCTGCCATCTGCAAGCTAGAAGGAAAAAGCCTGGTGTGATTCAGTCAGTCTGCAAGTTCAAGTCCTGGGAGCAGAATTATAAAGTCCAAGGGTCAGAGGTGACAGATCTCTTAGTTCACACAGAGGCCTTACTCTCTGTTCAGGATCTCCTGGATTGGATGGCATCAACCATATGGATAAGGAGATCTCTCTGGTTCAATACCAGCTTCTCAGCATCACACTGTGAGGTCGTGTTCTGCCAGACAATAGGGCATCACTGGACCCAGCAGATGGACACAGTAACAACTGAGGCAGAGACTTGGGCGCTGTGATAAGCTGAGGACAGCAGGGTTGTTGGCTATGAAGTGGGAAAGATCTTCGGGGCCTGTGGCTGCCTGGACTTCACCCCTCCTGTTTACAGAACTGCAGGAGAGTGCCCTTTTCTTGTTTGAAGCCCAGATTTGGAGAACCCAACCCCAGCAACTGTGACCAGAAAAAGAAAGGTGGTAGTGGATTTTCTTCGTGCTTGAGGCTCCAGAATACTAAAGAGACCCACAGCGTGCCAGGCCCCCAATCAGCCTTCACTCCTACAGCCTCGTGCTCCCCACCACCCCATCCCACTCCTCCACGAGCTTACCTTCCCTGCCTAGTTTGAGGAAGGGCAGTGATAGGGAGGGGGTCCTTGGCCTCCTGGCAAAGGCTGTAACAGTTAGTGTGGAGGCTGTGTCTTCTCCATCCTGAAACAGTCTCTGAAATGCTGGCAGCATAGGAAACACTGGAAACAGGCCTGAGGGCTGCACTTGTGACACTCGGTGTGTCATCTAGGGCCCATGACCCCTTCACCAGGGATTCTGAGAACGGAGGCTTCCTAGAGAAGCAGGCTCTGAAGGGATGGAGAAGTGTTTAACAGCAGCCATGGGGTACAGCAAGCAGGAGTGTCTCAGTCAGGGTTTCTATTCTTGCACAAAACATCATGACCAACAAACAGCTTGGGGAGTTGGGGAAAAACAAGGGTTTATTCAACTCTTCCCAGATTGCTGTTCATCACCAAAGGAAGTTGGGACAGAAACTCACACAGGGCAGGAACTTGGAGGCAGGAGCTGATGCAGAGGCCATGGAGGGGTGCTGTTAACTGGATTGCTTGCCCTGGCTTGCTCAGCTTACTTTCTTATGGAACCCAGGACTACCAGCTCAGGGATGGCACCACCCACCCTTGATCACTGATTGAGAAAATGCCTTACAGCTGGATCTCATTTTTTTTTTTTGTTTTTTTGTTTTTTGTTTGTTTTTTGTTTTTTTTTGTTTTTTTTGTTTTTCGAGACAGGGTTTTTCTGTGTAGCCTTGGCTGTCCTGGAACTCACTCTGTAGACCAGGCTGGCCTCGAACTCAGAAATCCGCCTGCCTCTGCCTCCCAAGTGCTGGGATTAAAGGTCTGCGCCACCACGGCACGGCTGACAGCTGGATCTCATGGAGGCATTTCCTCAAGGGAGGCTCCTTTCTCTGTGATAACTCCAGCTTGTGTCAAGTTGACACGAAACCAGCCAGTCCAAGGAGCCAGACAGAATCAGTTCCCACGGCTGTTTCCAGAAAGGTCACTTATAGATACGATGAGGTTGAGGGGAGTGCCAGGTCCCCAAGGCTAATCAGAGTGGGTGATCATTAGCCAGCAGCCATGAGTCCTAGCCTGAAGAGCAAGGGAGAGGCGGGTCAGGGAAACTATGCCACCAGCAGTGTTGTCCTTCCCGTGTCCCTGCTCAGCACACTTCACCTCTCATGGCTCATTCCATCTGGTCCATCGTCTCCTAAGGAAGGGTCAGCGTCCTCGAACCTGAACAACCATCTCTCCACTGAAATAGCCTTTGTTGTGATTCTTGGGGGATAGGCCTGAAGAAGGTATGTCACCAGCTCAGTAAGTGGCGCCAGCCAGGGCAGGCTCCCACCCCTAGTGTGGGGTAGAAGAAGGGAGCACCCCCTTAGCTGGGCAGGCTCCCACCCCTAGTGTGGGGTAGAAGAAGGGAGCACCCCCTTAGCTGGGCAGGCTCCCACCCCTAGTGTGGGGTAGAAGAAGGAGCATCCCCTTAGCAGGGAGCAGATAGAGGAGCTTGGTGGGTTGGGCCTCAGTGTGGACTGCAGCATCTTTCCTTCAGAGCAGGTCATGGGGAGGTGGATAAGGGCAACTCCTGTACTCCCTGTTAGGGCAGCAGCAACAAAGGCATGGACCAGGGTGCTCACAGGGCAGAGAAGAGCCTGCAGTCCAAGCAGGGCCACTTGCTTTCCTGGGCTGTCCCAGGCTCTCCTCCCACCTTCTGTGCTCACTCAGATTTTTGCCTCTCTTGCTGGTGAGATGATGGCCAGAACTCAGCCATCATCCACACAGCATCCTCTCTGTGTGGTCAGTATCCATCCACACGCCCCATTTCCATGAGGCGCTTGGGATGAGAGCTCACCTGATTCCACTGCACCAACTGGGTTCCAGCGGGGGGGTCACAGTCTAAGGCAGTAAGGCTAGGACTTTAACATCACAATGATGTGTGTGTGTGTGTGTGTATGTGTGTATGTGTGTGAGTGTGTATGTGTATCTATGTGTGTGTATGTGTGTATGTGTGTATGTGTATGTGTGTGTGAGTGTATGTGTGTGTATGTATGTGGGTCTGTGTGTCTGTATGTGTATGTGTGTCTGTGTGTGTATGTGTGTGTGAATGTATGTGTGTCTGTATGTGTACATGTGTGTGTATGTATGTGTGTATATGTGTATGTGTATATCTGTGTGTATGTATGTGTGTCTGTGTGTCTGTATGTGTATGTGTGTGTATGTATGTGTGTCTGTGTGTGTACATATGTGTGAATGTATGTGTGTCTGTATGTGTACATGTGTGTGTATGTATGTATGTATGTGTGTATATGTGTATGTGTATATCTGTGTGTGAGTGTATGTATGTGTGTATGTATGTGTATCTATATGTGTGTATGTGTGCGTGAGTGTATGTATGTGTATGTATGTGTGTCTGTGTATGTGTGTGAGTGTGTATATATGTGTGTATGTGTGTGTATGTATGTGTGTCTGTGTATGTGTGTCTATGTATGTGTGTGAGTGTGTGTGTGTATGTGTGTGTCTGTGTGTATGTGTGTGTATGTATGTGTGTCTCTGTGTGTATGAGTGTATGTGTGTAGGGGGGATTATCCTCTTTACAGTTCCCCAAGGTGGTCTGTGGCTTGGCTCTCCACAACACTTACATGGTTGGCATTTTTATTATATGGGTGGCCCTTTTCTCTTTATACAGTCTGAGCCCTTGGGTTCTGTCTTTGTGGGTGCCACAGTGTGACATTCATCTTTGAAGTCCAGAACATCAAGCACACCCCAGCATCCCTGGGCTCTTGATACCCCAGTTCCAGCTGTGACGCTGCAGTCATTTCCCTGGCTGGTGCAGGAGTGCCTTCCCCAACTGCCACTTCTACCACCTCGGCTCCAGTGAGGGAAAACAGTCTTCCCGGAGCACCACACTGTCGAAGTGGGAGGAAGAACCCTCTGTGATGCTGTAATGACCGTGAGGCTGAGTCCATCTCTTCTCTTGTTCTGAGGAGGGAAGTATAGTCCTCCGTCAGTCCCTCCTGCAGAGAGCCTGTCACCATTAGGATGAGGCTCCCAGCAGGTCCTTGCAGGAGCCTCTGAAGACTCATTGCCCCGTGCCATCACACCAGCCCTGCCTTTAAGCACCGACTCTGAGCTCAAGGCATGAGCCTCTTCCACTTGATTGCCTCTTAAATGACCCCTGGCTGCAAATGACATTTGTGGAAGGATTTCTGTGAGGCTGTCAGGGACGGGACCCAGTGTGCTCTCCCATGGGGACAGAGCTTTGCCGTTAATGAAGTGAGCTTGGTGCCACTAGAAGAGTGGGGGCTGGCCTCCTTAAGGGTGCCATGTTTGCTGCCTTGGCCATCTTGTGTGAAGACTGAAGCTCGTGGATGAGCCACTGGCATCCACTGTGTGTCCTTTTGTCCATCCAGAGGGCCCTCTGCAGGTGATGTCTTTGATGGCATTTCCCCAAAAGATAAATGTCCTCACTGCACACCTCAAGGGATCTGTAAACCTGTCCCGAGCTGTATCCTATCCCACGTCTTCCCACATATGAGCTACACCTTACCAGCCCATGTAAATGCCTTTTCTGGAAGATGAAGCGGATTACTAAAATGCTTTCTGGAGGTTTCCTCCCTGCCAGGGGTCGCTGTCTGCTGTGGTTTCCAAGTGTTCCTGGATACGGTTGCTCTACCAGAATGGTGGTACCGGTTTCCGTCAGACCTTGCCTAGACCAGTTCAGTGTTTTATTTTGCCCCTCTGTTAACCAGCCAAATGGGTGCTCCATGGGGCCGCACACATGCCGAGGGAGCCGAGGGAGCCGAGAGTAAGCAGCAGGCATCGACACCAGGAGAGGGAGCATCTGCCACTGCACTGCTGTGCCTTCCGGACCCTCTCGGGCCTGCCTCGTATTCACACTTTCCCTTTAACGACAGGAATGCTGCTGCGCGTGCTTAATTTTATGTTTGTGCAGATCAAATATCACCCTGTGAGCCACGAGGAGCTCACAGAGGCAGCTGATGTTTGGAGCCAAGTCAGAGCTTGATTCAAACGGACAACATTTGAGCAGAACCCCCTCTCGGCCCCTGTGGCATCTTCCCGTGGGTCTACTGTTAGGACAACACTCAGAACCTGCGTCTTTCCCCACTGCTGTCCCTCCTCTAGGTCTCAGGACTCTCCTGGCAGGACAGCCTGGATACCGGCCTGGAACCACAGTAAAGCTTGTTCTTGCTCAGTTCCTACTTCACCCAGAAGCTTCACGTGCTGCTCTGGAGTGAGCTGGTGCCGGGCAGACTCCCAGACCCACATGGGTGCATCATTCACTGAATTGTTTCGGCAGGGGGCACACATTGTAGCTATTTGTCTTTTACTGTGTGGGGAGGGGTAAGTGGAAGCCTAGATGCATCTCCACCCAAGAAGTCTGCCTGTCTCTCACACTCTGGTGCAGTCTGTCTAAGTTGTTTAATGGCTTGTCACTTCCCCAGGATCAGGTCCAAGTGGAGTGACACAGTAAGGGAGAGGACTCCAGAGATATGAGGGTAGTAAAGGCTGGGTAGACTGTTCTGACAGAAGGCAAGAGGTGACCTGATCCTGAGACAAGGTCACCAGGGTGGGGTGATGCTCTGTAGAAGGAAAGAATGTTTTATCTGATTGGACGAATTGAGACTGAGGGAAAAGCAAAGGTTAGTAGCTTCATACCAGGTGCTGAAGGAGAGGTGGTTCACTCCAAAAAGATCCGTACACCCCACCTACATGATCTCACCTGTAATGCCAGCACCCAGGAGGCTACAGCAGGGGAACCTTGAGTTTGAGACCAGCCCGGGCCTTGTTTATAAACAAACCAGAATGAGCCCTGTTTGTTAATAAATAGGTAGCACCTAGAACAGCTGTGATTGTTGGAATCTGGCAGGATCTATGATGGTCTACTGCCACACCAGGCCCAGCTGTGCATCACAGGCCCACCTGTGCATCACCTGTGCATTACAGGCCCACCTGTGCACCACAGGCCCACCTGTGCATCACAGGCCCAGCTGTATATCACAGGCCCACCTGTATTTCACAGGTTCACCTATGCATCACAGGCCCGCCTACCTGTGCATCACAGGCCCACCTGTGCATCACAGGCCTATCTGTGCATCACAGGCCCATCTGTACATCACAGGCCCACCTGTGCATCACAGGCACACCCATCTGTATTTCACAGGCCCACCTGTGCGTCACAGGCAGAATTGCACAGCAGCAAAGGAGTGTCTGTGAGTTTCTTACTACTACCAAAACAAACAGCCACAAACCCAGTCACTACAAATGGCCTCTTGATTCTCTTCCTCTGAAGACGAGAAGACTTGAGTCAATGTGTTGTAGGGTTGAACCTGCTGAAGGCTGTGGAGAGAATCTGTTTCCTTCCTAGAGGCTCCTTCCCAGGCCCTTCTTGTAGATCACAGAGCCAAACATGGACTTCATGCCAGCTGCCACATACGTCTAACTTCAACACACTTCAGATCCAGGGACTTAACCACAGGACATGTCCAAGAGCCACCAGATCCCTGTGAGAGGACTTGACCCTTTGTCACTTGATGTTCACGGTCTTCCACTGTGATCTTGGAAACAGGATGAGTCCAGAGGATCAGCATCAATCTGTGACAAGTACATAACGGTCCCAGAAAGCCCGGCTATTCTACCCGGTCCACAGTCACCTGCATGGTTGTCCACTGGTCCTGGAGGAGGCTTGGGAGGAGGCCCACAGAGGACGGCAGTGACTTCATCACCACATCCCTTTCCTCAAGTCCAGCCTCTATGGCAAGTAAGGGGTGTTGCATATGTTCTAGTTTATTTTATGTTGCTATGATAAACGCCATGACTGAAAACAACTCAGCCTAGTCTTCCAGGTCACAATCCACCACTGAGAGAGCTCAGGGCAGGAACTCAAGCAGAAACCATGGACAAACACTGCTCACTGGCGAGCTCACTATCTGGCTCATGCCTAGTTGGCTTTCTCATGCAGCCCATACCCACCTGTCCTGGGATAGTGCTACCAACAGTGAGTTTCTTTACCTCTACCAGCCAAGCAAAGTTCTTAGCGGTGAGGCTTGATTCATGCCCACGCAGGCACACCAACGAGTGTGTAGTGATGATTTTGGAATTTTGGTTTCTTTCAAAACACAGAAATGTTATAAGAATAGAAGAAGAATTTTTATATCCCAGGTGGGATACGGGACTGCTTCAGATTGTCCACAGCAGCTGACTGATTTGCCTCGTGCTCTAGCACGGGCATGATTTTGCCCGCTAGAGATAATTTTTGTGATTGTGTGACATTTGGAACTCTGGGGACGTTTGAGACGGTATATAAATGCTAGAGTCCCAAGAGGTGGTGCGGGTTGTTGGTTGGTTGTTGGTGGTTATTGTTTATTAAGTAGTCATACACAAAGAAAAAAGAGGAAGAGGAAGAGGAAGAGGGGAGTGGGGAGGAGGAGGAAGAAGAAGAAGAAGAAGAGGAGGAGGAGGAGGAAGAGGAGGAGGAGGAGGAGAAGGAGAAGAAGAAGAAGAAGAAGAAGAAGAAGAAGAAGAAGAAGAAGAAGAAGAAGAAGAAGAAGAAGAAATAATTAGATATTCAGGTGGTGAAGACTCAAACTTCCCCCACTTCTCCCAGAAACTTGGTGTCCCTAATCAAATCAGCAGGACATAATCTAATGATAACACTGCCCCCTTTCTCCTCCATTTCTTTTCCTCTCCTATCTAGTGTTAGGGGATTGAAAGGGTGGAAGAAAAGGGGGGGGGGAGAAAGGCGGAAGAAAGAAGATCCCACAAAGCTGCAACACCGGTGCTACACAGTAGCCACATGGGTGTACTTACCTAAGTGCACTCAGCCTGTGCAACCACCATCGCCTCCTCTTTGTCTGACTTTACAAGACCCTGATTCACAGGCTCCAATCAACACAGAGCAGCAGACTCATGCAGGTCATGTGGCTCACAGAGACTCGGCTCATGCGGGGCTGAGACCTTCATGTGGGGCAAGTGGAACAGTGCCACCAGACAGAAGTGGTAAAGTCGAAGCAGATTTAAAAACCCCAGTAAATCTCATAATTGAGAATGATAGGCATTAAAATCAGCTGCTGGTCAGACTACCGGTCCTGGAACATGTGATCGTGACACCCACTAAGAGGACCGTGACAACCAATCACGTAGCACAGAAACCTAGAGATCTCCATGATCATAAGGTGTCTGGAAAGGCCCCGAGTGTTCAGCCAATGAGCTTCCCTTCCTGGGCACCCCTTCCTGCAAAAGGTGTTTTAATCTCTGGTTCACCCCGAGTAAGACACACGCATTCATCCAACATGAATAAAACCATTTGGACAAGCAATCAAAGATCGTCTGGGGGGGAAGGCCCTTATTGTGAAGGGGTGAAGGGCTGCACCTGATCTCCCATAGAAGGCCTCTCTTCAGGCCCCACCGTACTTTTGGTACTCACTCCGAGACAAACTAGATTCCACCCCTTCCTGGGCCTAAGGAGAGCTGGTGTGCATAGCTGCAATCCATGGGAAGGCCAGACTCATCAGGAGGCTGGTTCCCACGGTCACGGAGGCCACGTAGTTACTGCTGCAGTGCTGTGACTGGGTATCTGACAGAAGCTACTTAGCAGAAGGAAGTTTTACTTTGGCTCACAGACATAGAGAGTTCAGTCCACTGTGGCAGTGAAGATGTGACGGGCAGATTAGATCGTGATGGAGGGAGGGGTCAAAGAGGCTGTTCCCACTAAGGACTATGGAGCAGAGGACAGGACCCATACAACCTCCAGAATCCTGCCCCCCCACCCCCTGTGTCCTGCTTCCTCTAGTTCAGTGGTTCTCAACCTGTGGGTTGTAGAAGTGGGGGTGGGGGTGGCGAATGACCCTTTCACAGAGGTCACATGCCCGATATTCTGCATATCAGCTATTTATAGTTCACAACAGTAGCAAACTTACAGTTATGAAGTAGTAACAAAAAATCATTTTATGGTTGAGGGGTCGCCACAGCATGAGGAACTGTGTTAAAGGGTCCCACAGCTGTCGGGAAGGCTGAGAACCGCAACTCTGGTCGGGCCTCACCTCCCGTCAGTTCTAGAGCCTCGTGAAAAGCACCATCAGCTGTGTGGCCAAGGCTCAAAACACCAGCCCGTGGGGAGCACTTCGGGCTCAAGTATCTTTGCTGTCGCACACCATGACTGTCTGTGTCCCGCTGCCCCTCCAGAGAGGTCCCTGAGTTGGCCAAACATGCTGCCGGGAGACTTAGCAGGTGACAGATCAAAGTTCCTTCAGTGGGATCTTGTACTTATGTAAAAGCAAACGACTGGGGGTGGAAGACAGCTCGTGGGTTAAGAGCACCGCCTGCTCTTAGGAAAAACTAGACAGAATTCTGTTCCCAGCACCTATGTGGCAATTCGCAACCACCTGGCAGTCATCCTGGAACCTGGCAGTCACCCTGGAACTGCCCCTTCTGCCTCTGTAAGCACCAGACATTTCCGTGGTGCACATACACACATGTGGGCAAACATTTGTGCACATAAAACAAATAAATCTTAAGAAGCAGTCATAAATACAAGCAACTAAGAGTGCCGTTGGGTTTGCTTGGGGACCAAGAGCAGGTGGCTTACTCAAGCTTGCCTTCTGTATCCGAAGGAAGAGAGGGAAGGCTGCCAAGGTGGCTTCATCAGTGAATGTCAGGGGTCGGCTATATGAAAGGGGGTCTTGTGATTGGGGGGCTGACCAGGGATGCTGGTGGAGCACAGGATGAGGGAGGCTTGGGTGGGATAGGCTGTCCAGACGATGAGGGTCACGAGGGCTTGTCCCTGTGGACTGGAGCAACGACTGCTGTGTGGACCTAAGTGCCAAGTGTGTTTGGAGTATATTGGAGTATATGTGGGGATTCTGAATAATTCCAGAAGGCCCCTGGTCCTGCTGTGTGGGACTCATGAAGCAAGCAGATTTTTCTGACTTAATTAAAAGTCAACCTTTGTGTCAGCTGCTAACTGTGAGAGCATAGAGGGATAGTGTGACTCATGGGGACTTTCCAGCAAAGGGCCACCAGCAGGGATCCTGACTGTGGTTTGTAGCACACCAAGGTGGCCACTTCCTCAAAGAGGACAAGCTAGAAGGCTCTCAAGGGGGGCTTGGCCACCTCGCAGGACTTCGGCAAAAGGGGAGGTGCTATGCTCAAGGTTCAGCATGAGCAAAAGATTTTGTCTACTGGACAGCTGTGCGCCCAGGGCATTGGATGGGATCTCAGTTTATCTCAGTCCTGCCCAGTCGAAGTTCTAGCCAGGATCCTGACACAGAAAACCCTCAGCAGGCCTAGTACATCCTGGCTCCTTGCCCGAGAGTCCCCATGGCCAGCGCGACCCCTGGCGTCGACACGGCGCAATTGCGCCTCCCGGCTCCCTTTCTTTGGATGGTGCTTCCCCTAGTTCCCTACCGGTCTCCTTTCCAGTACTTCTCTCCAATTCCTCCTCTCTCCAGCGCTTAACTCTAGGAAGGATGTAGCCCTTCCACACCACGAATACCAATGGTATTCGTGCAGTGGTCTGACCTCGAGTACTTCAGAGACCCTGAGCACCCCGGACTTCGAAAGTGATAAGCTAGAGCAAAAGCCAAGGCCTGCGAAGGGGTTTGTGGGAGCCAAAGTCCTCAGAGCTTGGATAAGTCCTCACCTGGGAGGGAGTGGAGGTTGGGAATGACAGACCTGTTCTGAAGCGAGAAACCAAAGGGAGGGGATTGGATGAGGGACTGCAGGGAGTGGGGTCAATTAGAGGGAGGGGACATCTTTATATTTTAAGCAGGACTGAGACTCAGGGGGGCTGGTTGCTTCAGGAAGGTCGCCTTATACATTCTGCAGAAAAGTGTCTGACCTGGTACTTGACCAAGTGAAAGCCAGGGGCTCTGGGAGGGAAGGCTGCAGTTAGGAGGCACTGAGAAAGGGTGGCACCCATGTTGATCCTGTGTGGAGGGGGAGGGAACAGTAGAGAAGGTGTCAGGGGGAGTCCCAGGAGTTGACCTCGTGGTGGGAGTTAGGGAACCGAAAGGAATCTGGGTGGGTGGGGTCTTGAGTTCAGGAGCTGTAAGTACAGACTGGAATGTGGGCTGACAGATCCTTCTGTCTCTTTTATAAAATTGCATTTATTTATTTATTTATTTATTGTTTGTTTGTTTGTTTGTTTGTTTGTTGTTTTATTTGTAGGGGGTGGGGTGGCCATGGCGCATGGGCACCGAGCTACTGTGCTGTCTTAGTTACTGTTCTATGCTGTAAAAAGACACCATGGCCAAGGAAACTTATAAAAGAAAGCATGTAATTTGAGGCTTGCTTACAGTTTCAGAGGGAAGCATAGCAGCAGGCGGGCACGGCGCTAGAGAAATAGCTAAGACCTTACATCCTGATCCAAGTGGGAGCTGGAGAGATGAAGGCTGGGCCTTGGACAGGCTTTGGAAACTCAAATCCCACTCCTGGTGACACACCTCCTCCAACAAGGCCACACCTCCTCCAACAAGGCCACACCTCCTCCAACAAGGCCACACCTCCCAATTCTTCCCTAGACAATTCTATCAACTAGGAACCAAACTTTCAAATATATGAGCCTCGGGGCAGGGATGGGGGTGGGGAGAGCATTCTCCTTCAAACCAACACACTGACCCATGCTTGCTGCTCGCTCTTTCTTTCTTTCTTTCTTTCTTTCTTCCTTTCTTTCCTTCTTCAGGGCAGGGTTTCTCTGTGTAATCCTGTCTGTCCTGGAACTCACCCTGTAGACTAGGCTGGCCTCTAATTCAGAGATCTGCCTGCCTCTGCCTCCTGATTGCTAAGATTAAAGACGTGCTCTACCACTGCTTGGACCATACTTTCTCATTAGAATATGTTTTTAATAGCACACAGACTGTGCTCAAACATTAAGCCGTGCACGGAGTCAGACACCTGTAGCTCTGTATTCCCAAGGAAACCAGAACTGGAAGATTGCTTGAGCCTAGGGATTCAGGGTTAGCTCCATGATTTTCAGAAGTATCTTAGGACCTAGGGTGACTTGGTTCAGCAAGTAAGTGCTTGCCACAGGAGTGCCAGCACTGTGGATCTGGCCCCCAGCACCTACATAAAAGCTGAGTAGGTGTGGCAACCCACCTGTGCACTGGAGACAGAGACCGAGGATCCCAGAAGCAAGGGATAACTAGTTAACTAGTCAAATCAGAGCGTTCAGGGTTCAAGTGAGAGACTCAACTGAGGAAGACACCCAACAAACCCGGGGCCACACACACACACACACACACACGCATACACATGTACCCACACCACATACACATACTAGAAAAAAAGCCTCTTAAGCTAGACATGGCAGCACACACTCAAGAGGTAAAGGCAAGAGGATTTTAGCAACTTGAAGGTCCATGTAGAGAGACTATGTTTGTGGTCATGGTTACACATACCTTAGCTTCAGCACTGGGGAGGCAGAAGCAAGTGGATCTCTGTGTGTTCAATGCTAGAAAAAATTGTTTCAGTTTTTTTTTTAAATCCCTGGTCCTTGCTTTTTATTCTTAAAAAAGCAATGTTTTAAAATCGACTGGGAAACTGACTCAGCAGTTAAGAGAACTGGCTGTTCGGGATTCAAGTTCAGTTCCCAGCATCCACATGCAGGCTCGCAACTTCCTGTAACTCCTGCTCCAGGAGACCTGATGCCCTCTTCTGGTCTCTAAGGAGCCTTGCACACATGTGACACATTATACAGACAAGCAGGCACACATACACATAAAATAGTTTAAGCAAAATGGAGGCAGGGCAGGGCTGGAAGATGGGGACATCTTTATCCTGTTTATAAATAAGTAACTCTCTTTTCTTTGAACTCTCTGCTGACTCACTGACTGTGGCAGAGAACTGTCCTGGAAGTGTCAAACCTCCGGAGCTGAGCCTCTGGCACCCTAGAATCCAGACAAAGAGATGCTGCAGCTTGGGGGTGACAGGTCCCCTTCCCTGTGCTATGGGGCCAAAGGGCAGCCTCTCCCACAGAAGACCAGAGCTCTTCTTCTGCACTCAGCTTCCTCGGCTTAAAGGACACACAAGCTACCCCACCCCACCCCTAGCCAAAGGCTTTGATGTTTCTTTGGAGGTTCTGGACCTATGGGGTATCCCAAACCCTTTAGCTGATGAAGTGTGGGTATGAAGCCCCAAACCCCAAGCCAGGGGGCAGAAGATGAAGCCTTCAGGACCCTCAGAGGAGCTGAGCCAGCTGCACTGTACACACTTGGTTCAGCTGAAGATCTGCACTCTGCAGGCATTCTTGCAATCACCTGAAAGTGTGGGTGTTAGCACAGAATCTGAACGCCATGCTCCTGGCTCCACAGACTCCTAAGTTGAAAGCCTGCCCCAACCCCACAGCTGTGGGGTTAGATGGTACCAGGAGGTACCAGGTAGAGCCCTTAAGGGATTGCTATGAAGGTGGCTGAGAGAGCGGCTATCTCTCCCCACCATGTGGAGACTCAGTAAGACACCCAGATCTGCAGTCTTGGACTTATACACAGGACTGTGAGGGGCTTGCTCAAGGTGCTTTGTTACAGGGATGCAGGAAGATGTTGGGCATGTGAGCATGGGAAATGGGGCAAAAGGATGCCCACTGTGGGCAAGAGGGGACGGGAGATGGAAGGCATACAGATCTTGAGGTGAGGGAGCTGATGGCCTCTAATACACACCCAGATCGTCCCCGTCGATAGCCGAGAACTCTCCTGAAGGTGGGTGTCAAACCCCCCACATTTATTGGCATCATTTCACTGTTTCCACACACATACTTATTAGTTCAGTGTTTTAGGATTGGTCAAAACTCGCTTAATATCCAGAGTTCATCTGGCCTTCCTGCCCAGGGCCTACCCCTGATAGATGGCATGACCCCTGTGGCAGGTTCTGACAAGCTCTGCCTGGGAGCACTCTAGGTTTTCTGGCTTGTGGTCTGCTGGTCTACTGTGTGGAACGCCCCAAGGATGCACGCGATGGCATATAATCTCCCTGTGTGACTGAAAGGGGCAGAATCTCACCTCACTGCAGAGATGGGGCCTACGGAAGTTCATCAGGCTTGGACAGTGTCAGGAGAGTGAGTGTGCAGTTGAATACTGTGTCTTTATAAGGAGACCGCAGTGGGGGAGCGACCGGAGTATGTACGCTATGCTCCCTGCCGTTTACCAAGGGGGGCCCTGTGCCTAGGGATTCTTGACATCAAGAATGCTACAAGTTCCAGCTAGAGATTTGACTTACAAAACTGTGAGCCCAGATAAACCTCCTCTCTTGATAAAGCACCCTGCCTTGGATATTTTATCATTGTAATACCCAGGAGGGACATGTGGGTACTCCTGGGTAAAATTATCCTCCTCTCAAATCTGCCATTCTAGAGAAGAGACCACCGACTTCATGGCCAGGAGTTGTGACTGCAAGGAGCAGATGGTAAGGCAGGAGTGACACGCACTTATTTTGAAATGTTATTTAAAATATTAGATAAATTAGATAAAATTTAAAATGTTAGCTATAACATTAGAACAGACTTTTATTCGAAGGGAACCCTGACCTCCAGTCTTCTAAGGAGCATAGTTTGCAGAGAGCTGAGCCAGACACACTGTGTTAACGTTAAGCCAGCCTCTGACACAGAGCAATGTGAATCACACAGGGCTTCCCCTACTGTCTTCAGTTAGTGAAGTAAGGAGTTGTTTGTACCACAACCTTCAACCGAGATTTGCCTCCCTGCTCTGCTCCAGGTCTTCTGTCGTCACAAGATGGCTGCCGCAGCTCTGAGCATCATGGCTTGCCTGGAAAAGGAAGCAATGCAAGGAAGAACGTGTCTTCTTCACTCCATCTCTCTGGGGAACGGCATTCCCAAAATCACACCACAACCACCAGAATGGCAGCTCCTCACACTGCCCCTAAATTGAACATGTCCCTGTGCCAGCTGAGGACCTGCTCCCTGATGATGAAAAGACCTAGCTGTGGGGAAGAAACAAGGCAGAGCTTAGTGGCATCAGTGACAGCCATGCTGGAGAGCACGGAGATTTCTGTAGCAAGCTCTCTCCTGTTGTCCATCTCTGTGCCTTGCCCACCAAGGGAATTGCAGGGGTTCTGTGAGTGTGTGTGTGTGTGTACACATACATATACACACACAAAAAAAATGGAGGGTGGGGAGGAGTGAGACAAGATGGACATGACTTCTATGATCCACCCTTAGGTTCCAATAGGACCACCGGGCTACCCAACCTGTGACTTTTTCTAGCTCCTATCATCCTGCAGAGTGCCATGAGGCAGAAGAATAGGCATCCCAAGTCCAGATCACATAATATCTGGGGGGCACTAGGGGCAGGAATATAGGAGGCATTGGAGGTATGAGTACAGGGAACAGAAGCTGTGTGGCTGCTGGAGTGACAGGAGTGAAAATCAGTAGTGAGGTGGGGATGCACGGTGAGTGAGGTGGGGATGCAGGGGTGAGTGAGGTGGGGATGCAGGGGTTGGTGAGGTGAGCATGCAGGGGTGAGTGAGGTGGGGATGCAGGGGTTGGTGAGGTGAGCATGCAGGGGTGAGTGAGGTGGGGATGCAGGGGTTGGTGAGGTGAGCATGCAGGGGTGAGTAAGGTGGGGATGCAGGAGTGAGTGAGGTGGGAATGCAGGGGTTGGTGAGGTGCGGATGCAGGGGTGAGTGAGGTGGGAATGCAGGGGTTGGTGAGATGGGAATACAGGGGGCAATGAGATGGGAATGCAGGGGTGGGTGAGATAGGAGCACAGGGGTGAGTAAGGTAGGAGTGCAGGGGTGAGTGAGAGTGTGACTTCAGGGCAACAGAAGGAATGAATGTTGGGCAACAATGGAGGGACAACAGAACTGGACAGGGTCCTCAGATGGTACCTAGTGAAGCCTGAGATGTGGATGCCTCTGGGGAGCTGGGTGGTGATGCCAAGGATGAAGAGAAGAGGAAAGGGGATGATGGAAGTGTAGAAGCAGAGAACCCTGACGTCTGGGGCTTCTGAGATTCAGGGAGCAGTGGGGTGTGAATGTAGCCGATCTGTGGATACACTCTGAGCTTGATGCTCAGCACTGTTGCCTCTGGCTCTCCTCCAGCTAAGGAGTAAACACACTGGTTCTTTGGGTCCAGCTGGTGGCAGGAAGTTTGGCAGCACTGGGTTTTTGTGCAATTAGCAACTGAAAACAAATCTAAATCAAAAAGACCCACACAGTCCCAGAGCCCGGAGAGTCTGGGGTTCAAGATGAGTTGTAGAACATGAGTCCTGGAGGGTAGACCCAACCCTAGTTCACAAGAGACTGCTCTCTTCAGCAGTTTCAACAGGCCACAGCATGCTGGGCTGTGTGGGAGACCAGAGACATCTGACCTTCACTGCATCCCACTTTCCCCTTCTTCTCATCCTTGGGCATTACCACCCAGCTCCTGGAGGCATCAACATCTTAGGCCTGAAGTTCTAGGTACCATCCGAGGACCCTGGCCAGCTCTGAAGCCATAGTGCCTTATCCCTGAAGTCCAGATGACCTGCTGGACACACCCTTGACACTGCCTCATTTGGGGGGAACCCCTACCCTCCTAATTCTATCCTAAAGAAGGAAATATTCTGAGCGACAGAGTGAAGCCATGCCTCCCTGTGTCCCCACTGGAAGAATGCGTCACCTCCTCTATCAAAAAAGGCTCTCTCTACTTATACCTCACACTCCCACTAGCAGTTGGAGGTGTGTGGTCCATCCCCAAGTCTGACATATTCTCCCAGATAGCATCAGTCTGCAGTTATCTAATCATGGGTAATGTCAAACCACTTCTAAGAACATATTTTACTGGTATTTAATATTTTTAATACATACATATGTATGTATGTATGTATGTGTATGCATGTATGTATGTATGCATGTGTGTATGTATGCATGTACGTGTGTGTATGTATGTACATATGAATGTATGTATTCATGTGTGTATGTATGTATGTATATATGCATGTGTGTATGTATGTACGTATGTATGTGTGTACGCATGTATGCATGTATGTATGTATGCATGTATGTGTGTATGTATGTACATATGAATGTATGCATGTGTGTATGTATGTATGCATGTGTGTATGTATGTATGCATGTGCTGTATGCATGTGCATCACCTGTCAGAAGAGGATGTTGGATCCCTGGAGCTGGAGTTATAGTTACAATCTGCCCCTACATGCATGCTGTGACCTGAACACTGCTTCTCTGCAAAAGCCAGTGCTTTTGACTGCTGAGCCATGTTTCCAGTCCCATGAGCAGCTCTGGTTGTTTCTTAAACAACCCGGAGGGACTCTCGGGTAGCACAGGCTGGCCTTGAAGTCCTGGGATTACAGACATGCACTGCAGCCCAAAGTGAGCATGTGGAGGCAGCAGCCTCACAGTCTTCCTTTCCCATGGTGTTTGGCCGATTTCTGAGATCACTACCTCCTTTCTGTTCCACAACCAGCCCATTGTGGAGCACAAGTTACAATGTTTCTCTAGTTTGTTGCAATCCTTTGACTTTGCAGCAGTTCTCAAGGCAAAGGGTGCCATTGTGATTTAATTAAATTTAGTCTTGGAGGCAAGCACTTTTACCTGATGAACCATCTTGCTGGCCCGCATTCTGGATGCTCAAAAAATCACATACTCAGTGGCCACACAGATCTTGTGACTATGTGCCCAGTAAATTATCCGTGACAAAATGTTCTATGTGATTTTATGATAGATTCCACAGCCCTGGGCAAGGTGGAGACACCCTCCTACTCCAGCCTGCCACTACCTTTTTTCAGAGGTCTAGCACTGTTCCATCCTCCTCCTCCTCTTTCCCCTCACTTTGATAGTAAATATTGTAAATATTGATGGCTAGTGTTAATTTGATGGGTTTAAAAGCTTTAGAGAATTGTAAAACATACCCTGGGTGTGTATGAGACTTTGGGAGGATTTACTAAGGGGAGAGAGATGTGGCAGACACTCATTAGACTGAGGTCGTGGCAGAATGAAAGGGGGTGAGGAGGTCTCCATGCGCTAGCTACCTGCTCTGCCACACCGGCTGAAACAAAAAACACTTCCTCTTTCTTCAAGGCTTGCGTCATAGCATGTGTAACACAGGATGGTACCAGCAGTGGGTTACCTTCAATAAGGGAGTTGTGCCATGATTACCTGACCATGTGGTTGAAGAGCCTTTGGAACTGTTTTGTGGAAGAACTTGGGGAACAGTTTAGGGGTACAGGTGTGTGGTTAATCTTGTCAAGTTGATTGGATCTGGAATCAACTAAAGACACACTCACTTAGACTGTTTTGTGAGTGGTGTTTCCTGGGAAGGACTGAGGGAGGCAGGATGACTCCGTCCAGAGAGTATCTGGAGCCTTCTGACAGCAGCCAGATGTAACGGACACCAGGTGAACATCTGTCTGGCTGACCTTCTTGTCTGGTGAGCGTTACCATATGGCTGAAGCTCTCCCGGAATCCAGCTCTCTCGGGTTTCAATATGGGCCTGGAAGATCAGCAGCTCTCAGAATGCCTCCCGGCTCCAGTGTCGTATTGGGACTACCTGAGACATCCAGTCCCAATGGACTGAGCATGTACTGGGGCCTCTCAGTCCTCCAGTACCGGGTGCTATGTTGGGTTACCCAGACTGTGCTGTGGTAAGTCATTTATAAATAAACTCCCTTTAGAATACATATTGCACTATCTTCTGCTGTATAGAGGACCCCTGGCAAACACGAGCGTGCTAAGAAGGCCCCGAACAGTTGGATGACAGAAACCCAATGGGTGAATTTTGGTCTGAGCTCAGGATCAAAGTACAGTACAAGGTGCCAGACATTTCATGTGGAAATGAGGCTCGGTAATTGGAGTAAGAGGCCACACGGGTCAGTATAGGGAGGAACTTTTCTGTAGTTAGTTACACAGATGCATAACGTGAGTAGTACTTTAAAGTGACACACGTGCTGGAGGACACTATTTCAACCGAATGTGTCCGAATCTCAGGTTGTGCTACAAGAACTGCTTGCAGCCAAGTGTTTGAGAACCAGAAATGAAACCAGAGCGATAGCTTAGAAGATGTGACTTGGCCAGAAATAGGAGTGCAGGTGAAAACTGGGCTGATGGCGCGAGGCGCCCTGGGGCGAGCCCATTAAAAAGAACACGCGTCCAGGGCTGAAAGACATGGCTCTGAGTTAAGGGTACACAATTCCCAGTACACGCTTGGCTGTAACGCTGGTTCTGGGGAATCTGGTGCCACTCTTCTGCTCCTGTAGGCATCAACCCATTCATGTGGTATCATAGATATACATGCAGGCAAAACACCCAAATCATACAGATTTACAAAAAATATAAATTAATCTTTTTTAAAGAGACTTGGTTTGTGGAGAAACTTTGTTGGTAAATGCCTGAATTACAAAGTAGGAGACCCCCAAGCTGAACCACCAGGACTCTCATATAAAATACTTGGCGACATTGGGCCTGGATCTCCACGCACAGCGCTGGCTTACCTGGGACTTACCAGGTAAACCAGGCTGGCCCTTGAACTCCCGAACTCCCACCATACTCTGCCTCCTGAGTGCTGGGATGAAAGGTGTGCCACCCACAGCCAGCAGCAGCATACTCTGAAATCCCAGCACTGGGGATATGGGGAGACAGGAGGAAATTCCTGGAACTTACTGTTCAGCCAGATGACGTGTGACTCCAGTCCCAATGAAAGACATTTGTCTCAGAAAGGCAGATGCCTTGCTCAGATAACACACAGGTTCCCTGGGGTCCTCCACACACATTGCCTGTACACCACAGCCCACAAGAAGGGAGAGAGGTATTGTAGGTGCATCATGGGAGTGTCTGTGGAGAAGACTTCTACGAGAGGTTAACTAAACGGAGACACTTGTCCATGGATGTGAGGTCACTTTTTTTCACAGTCTGGTGAAGAGAAGGATTGAGGCACAGGCCGATATTCTCCATCTACCTGTCCCCTCCATGCTTCAGGGCCGTGACAGTGCTCGCTTTGCTCTGGTCTATCAACCCGTCTCCGTGCCACAGGGCCGGAAGGCTCTGAAACTATAAAAGAGAATACATTTCTCCTCCTTTAAAATAGTTTTGTATCAGGTTATCTTGTTTACAGCATAAAAACTTGAGCCATTTCAAGCACATAGGTTGGAGACATCGCATCCACACGGTGTGTACAGATCTCCAGAATAGGAATATATAACATATATATATACACACACACACATACACACACACACACACACACCTACCACACACACGACACATATCATGTATCTCAGCACGTAGAAGCCCCATTCTCCCTCCTGTTTCCAGGGCCTCTAGTGAGTGGACTTGCTAAACATAATGTGTTTGTTTCTTTGTTCTTAGTTTCACGTCATGGCTGTAGCATGTGCCAAAATTTCTTTTTTAAGATTAATAACAGGTTATCACACATGGACACACGCCTATCCACCACTCTCCGGATATAGACATTGGCTCCGCTTTCATCTTGGCTGTTATGAATCATGCCACTTGGAAGGCAAAGCGTGGTGCTGGGGGAAAGCCCCCAAACCCCTTCTTTGTTTCTCAGCTGGCTTAAAAGTTACTGAGTTTGGAAGTCACACAGGCTGGGCAGTACGTATTGCGTACCAGTGACTTCAGGAGTAATCGCTCAGACTGTGAGCTTGATAACGGGTCCCTGGCTTACCCTTCCAGGGACCCGAAGGCTGTTCCTGAAAACACTGACTCTTGGGTCCGTCTATGTCTGACGGGTGGCTGGGATCGATGGACCTTTTGGCTTTTCTCCTGTTGCTTCAACCTTAACTTCTGTTAAGAGGTGCATTTGTCATGAGGACCTCCCCTTTCAGCACTTGC